>NC_079221.1:31726309-31853809 GCF_029633865.1 Lampris incognitus | reverse complement strand
GCAATATTTCAGTTTTTTATTTTTAATAAATTTGCAAAAAATTCTTCAAAACTGTTTTCGCTTTGTCATTATGGGGTATTGTGTGCAGATTGGTGAGAAAAAAAAAGGAATTTAATTCATTTTGGAATAAGGCTGTAACATAACAAAATGTGGGGAAAGTGAAGGGGTGTGAATACTTTCCGGATGCACTGTATGTGTGTGTGTGTGTGTGTGTGTGTGTGTATATATATGTGTGTGTGTGTGTATATATATACACACATACACACACACACACATATATATATATCTATATATTCTTAGCACAAAAAGTAAGGAAATTTGTGTTTGGTAGATTATATCTTCATTGTAACAATGCTTCTTGGCAATAAATCTTATACCGTTGGAAAGCCTGCCTATTTCTCTTTTAAATGGTGCCAAATTTGTAAGGAACATGCATTTGTGGGACGAGCAGCAGAGCTGAGTATGTGAGTTGCGCCCATGAGAAATTTGCCAAATCTTCTCTGCCAATGCCAAACAGCTTATTTTGCTGTAGCTATTGACTCTTGTTTTGAGCTTCTGGTACCCCAGGTGCTGACAATCAGGTGCCTGATATAAGATACATTGCCAAGAATCATTGTTACAACAAAGAAATAATCTACCAAACACAAATTTCCTTACTTTTTGTGCAAGTTTATATATATACATTTCCAGGTTTTCCAGGATGCATAGGAACCCTGGTCGTATGTAGGGCTGCAAGATTATGGTTAAAATGATAATCACAATTATTCTGTTTAATATTGCGATCACAATTATTTATCACAATTATTCATCAATTTGGCAGAACTGAATTGTTTTAATGAGCATTTTACAGTAACAGAAAACTGCCTTCACGTTAATAATGTATTTTATAAACCTATAAATAAACAATGGAATGTACAAACCTCCAAATCAAAATAATACTTTCTTCAAACCAGAGCAAGCTAGACCCAGCTTGAATAACTAGCCCGTCATGGTCAATTAATTGTGGAAGCCAATATCACAGCACAGTGGCCCAGTGGTTAGCACTGTTGCCTCACAGCAATAAGGTCCTAGGTTCGAACCCCACGTCACCCCAGGTCCTTTCTGTGTTTGCATGTTCTCCTCCTGTCTGCGTGGGGTTTCTCCGGGTGCTCCGGTTTCCTCCCACCATCAAAACACATGCATAGGTTAATACTCCTGTCTGTGCCCCTGACCAAGGCATGGCAAGAAGAACTGGAGTTGGTCCCCGGGCGCTGCATGGCAGCTGCTCACTGCTCCTAGCTACAGTGTGTGTCAGGATGGGTTAAATGCAGAGGATGAATTTCCCCACTGGGATTAATAACGTACATCTTACGCTTACTGACTCATACGGTTAATTGTGCAGCCCTAGTCGGTTTGGATAATGGATGGATGGATAGTCCTACAACACTTTTCACATATATGTGCAAACAGTGAGTGAGACATTGATTTGGTTAGGCAGAGCAGAAGACAAACGACTTCTAAAACAATACTCCATGTCAATAGTGATGGAGGACCGACTCGTAGCTAGCAGGTTAGCTGGAGACATTGTTGAAAACATGGTCACTGACTGACAAAGTACAGAGTATATGCCATAGATCCTACAGCATTTGCAACTGCTTTAGACTGCACACAACTGAGACAGACACTTTTTGAACTTGCACTTATTTCATAGAAAGATGCTATTTCAGGCTTTCTCTGCTTTCCCAGATAGAACGGTGAAAAATGAGGAAAGAACGTAAGGGGAAAGATAGTGAGGAGATGACAGGCCAACCAGGTTCTTGGTTAGACCAAGCCTTCCATTTAGTCTAAGACTGCATGGACCACATTTTCACTGCTTAGGCTACCAATAGGCCTAAGACAGTGTAAACGGTTTGATGAGAGGTGAATGAAGTTTTTATATTTGCCAGTCAGTGCATACACATCCAAGCATTCATACGTGGACCTTGGCTCTTACGCTAACCAAGGTGCATATTTCAACATTTTCCATACATAGGCTCTAGTCCACCCATGTGGACTTAAGACCTTCCCAGGTAGATAAAATCCAAATTCCAATTTTTTTTCCAATCAAGATACGCAATTGTCCTTTTATAATGCACACAGACCAGCGGACCTTCAGCCCCCCCACCGACCCACAGACCGACCCATGCCCTCCCTTCTTGAGACAATGTGCATGTCAAGCGTGCGTGACACAGCAATTCATTTGGTACGTCAATTTTAATGTAACTTTAAAATTAACTTTTTCTCCAAACTCAATAATAAAAACACCACACTTAGTTAGCAGTTTCTGTATTGGATGCCTTAAAAAGAATGCCTTGTCCCATTTAAAATAACGTTACTCATTTTATTTTAACGTAACGTACGAGGTTTAGTTGGACTAGCCAGCTAGTAATGTTAGCCTCAACACCGAACTGAACACTCAGTTAACAGAAGCGTACAACTACCAACATTTCTGTATGGGACATCATGGAAAGCTAGACTGAAATAACCAGGTTGACTGACACTTTTTCCTTCTTTCACCAGTCATGAAGCCAATTGAATCCTATTTTCAGCGAAAAAGAAAGCACCAGGAAGCTGAAGCGAGCCAAAGAGCACTACAAGTAGAATGCAAACTCTTATAACAATGAAAATGTCAGATAATGTGCTGCTGGGGAATAAAATTAGATAATTTCAGATAGTAACCACTTTGACTTTAGTATTGGAAATGTCCAATACTAAAGTCAATGGAGAGACCAAATGAGAATTCGAGCAATATTCTCAATCCCAGATGTCAGTTAGTAGGTTCTGCATTTTGTTTTCTACTCTTTTCTGTCCTGGTAGGACAAAAACCAAGCAGAGATCATGCAACAGCTGACCAGTGAATTCAACGAGTGGGCAGACATCTACCCTGGTTTGAGTCTTCTGGCTACAGTAACCCTGCAGGGCTCTACGCTCACTTTTTTTCACCAAGGAGTACATGTAATCCTAAATGAAAAAATTTAGGAGTAGACAAAGACATTTAGGAACATGGTGAAAACTGTGCAAGTAACACAGAGTTTATGAAAAAACAATTGCTTATATACATATTTTTACTGTGTGTGTGTGTGTGTGTGTGTACTAAGGGACACACATCTGTGCAATAGTACATAGCACCAAAATCACACATTGGCCCATGCCAACTAGACGCAAAGGATATCAGTTAAAGTTTGCAAAGCCTTGTTAGTTAAACCTTGCGAATCCCCTTTACTGGATTCCTCTTTCTCCTCGTCTCTTTTTCACTCATAATAAAATTAATGGGCTTCATTTTTTTTTGGAATTTTCCCCCTTTTTCCTCCCCAATTTTATCCAGCCAATTACCCCACTCTTCTGAGCCATCCCGGTCACTCCTCTACCCCCTCTGCCGATCCCGGGAGGACTGCAGACTACTACATGCCTCCTCCGATACATATGGAGTCGCCAGACACTTCTTTTCACCTGACAGTGAGGGGTTTCGCCAAGGGGATGTAGCACATGGGAGGATCACGCTGCCCCCCCAGTTCCCCCTCCCCCAGAACAGGCGCCCCGACCGACCAGAGGAGGCACCAGTGCAGCAACCAGCAACCCAGACACATACCCATATCCGGCTTCACACCCACAGACACGGCCAATTGTGTCTGTAGGGACGCCCGACCAAGCCGGAGGTAACACAGGGATTCAAACCGGCGAGCCTCATGTTGGTAGGCATCAGAATAGACCGCTATGCTACCCGGACACCCAGTGGGCTTCATTTTTAGCAATGTCTCTGCGATACTTTTTAAACGTGTCTGTCCCTGACTGACTGAGTGATGAAATTACACCATTGGTAAGCCTTGTGTCACCATTTCCTGTGTCCATCGTTTCAAATTAAAAGCCCTCGATCGTTTCATACACTGTCTGTTTTTGGTGTTGTTCACCTTTCTCTCACTTGACACCGGCTCTGTCATCACAGAAAACTCTACTGTGATGGGCACATTGCAGCTTTTGGAATGTGGGATTTATAGTTTTTGAACGATTAGCAGCTGGGGGAAAAAGATTATGGTAGATTGTAATCTTCACTCACATACTGTGCTCGTAAAATGTTTTTTCCGGTTCGCACATCTCTAATTTTAGGGGCAAATGCAAGTGAAATACTCAACACTGTAGAGCCCTGTCCTGGTCATCCCTGTCTCCAGTGTAAACTGTGAGTGAGACTTCCCAGCAATGAGCAGGGTAAGTGATTTTCAACTATGCAAAAGAGCACACTGTGTAAATGTTCTGTAAATTTTCTCTTGTGCTGTCTTTCAAAATGGTTGTATAATGCAAGTTTGTTTCTATTTCAGGTCAAAACTGACCTAAGAAACAAGCTGAAAGGAGAGCACTTAACTGCATGCCTCAGAAGCTCAATAAATGGATCTGCCCATGAAGCACACCCATACAGACAAGCGTTAGGAATGTTTTTTTTCCAAAGCAAGGAAAATTAAATGTTCCAAAGGGGAATGCTAACTGTGCAAACAGGCACATGACACAAGGCTAAGGAGAACTACTCTGGACCAAAAGCAGAGTTACAGTGTTTTGATCTCTCGAATATAGTTTGAAAGTGTGAAATGTAATTTATTATGTAAGTAGCTGTTTATTTTCAAAGTTATTCATTTTGACAAGTTCATTAAAAAACAGAGTTCAAGTCTGTGTTTTGTTCTTTATTTTTGAAAATGAAAAATGGTTTTAATATGTAAATAGTTATTTATTTTGATAAACAAATAGTTAAATAATAATGAATTAATAATTACTGTTATGAATGAATTAATAATACATTATTAAGATAAATACATATAAACAGTTATTTATGTTGAAATATAGTTATTTATTTTGAGTCGTTATTCGTTTGTAAAAAGATATTCATAAATCTTTGTTTGACTAGTTTATTACTGAACCAACCCATCACATGCCGCACCATCACATACCGCACCACCACAAGTAAATTCTGAACCTGTGGGAAACACTGTATTTTCCCCTTCGCACAAATATGCACATCCTCTTCTCTTGTAACACTTCTGCTATACTCACTTTGTCTTTTGAGATCACAGGAAGTCAAATGTGGTCACTTCTCCTTTCTTAACCACCTAATCAGACACAGTCATGAACAAAATCAAATCAGTTTCATTGACAGGGGTGTTCTTACCTTGTCTTTGTCCTCCACCAGGTCACTGAGTATATCGTCAGGGTCCAAAATGCCCCCATCGCAGTATTCCACATGGTGGGTCCGGACCAGGAAATCACCTTCCTAAAATTAGGAAATCATTTGAATAAATTAGCATCCCCTAAAAGAGCTAAACAATATACTACCAGTATCCAATAGACACAAGAGTACAATATGTCTTTATGCATGCTCAATAATCCTAGTAAGGAAATCAGGGAAAGTTGAATCAGTTCATCTGGCCACGTTTATTGAGAGAAATAAATGCTGTCTCTCAATAAACGTTGTGTCCAGATGAACTGATTCAACTTTCTGTGACACAAGAGTACATTTCGCACTCTCCTTGTAGTTCTATATGTATGCATGTGTCTATGAACCTATCAATCTATATTTTTATCCAACTGTCCTTTAGTAGTGGCTGAACATGTTTAACTGCCTCACAAATATAGGGAATGTTTAACATACTGAGCTAACTAAATCAAAAGGGCATGGTCAACATTAAAAAAAGAAAATGAGGGGGGCGTCTGGGTGGCGTAGCGGTCTATTCCGTTGCCTACCAACACGGGGATCGCTGGGTCACTGCCTGGTCACTGCACTAGCGCCTCCTCTGGTCGGTCGGGGCGCCTGTTCAGGGGGGAGGGGGAACAGGGGGGGAAAAGCGTGATCCTCCCACGCACTATGTCCCCCTGGTGAAACTCCTCATTGTCAGGTGAAAAGAAGTGATTGGTGACTCCACATGTATCGGAGGAGACATGTGGTAGTCTGCAGCCCTCCCCAGACCGGGAGAGGGGGTGGAGCAGCACCCGGGACAGCTTGGAAGAGTGGGGTAGTTGGCCAAGTATAATTGGGGAGAGAAAGGGGGGGGGGAAATCCAAAAACAAAAAAACAAAAAAGAGGATTTTTAAAATCCCCCAAATACAAGGTCTCACAAATGATGCTATGTCATGATGAAAACAGACCTGGGGACTAAGTTCGTCTCTTGGCATTCTGGCCATTGTGCACCCACCACCTCATTGAGAGTACAGATTTTTTTTTTTACCTCTAAATCAAGACTCCAACACTGCTTTGATAAAAGCAAAAAGTAAAAAAACAAAACAAAACAGCTGAACCATAGAAACTGAAAGAGAGTACAGCGGACAATGAACTGTTTGCTATGGTAATTTAAGTAGTTAAAAAGGAAATGGAGATATTTGTTAGTCATTATGGTGACAACAGATGTCAGTGGGGCCATAAATGTCCATACTAATCCACCACTCATGGTTGGTTGTTACTGCAAAACCTCACATCAGAGTCTGCGACTTCAAAAAAAAAAAGAAAAAAGTATGTGACTTGCCACAAGTCAGTTTATACAGAAGCTTATACAGAAGTTAGCCCAGTACAACAGCTACAGTTCTCCAGTTCTTTGAAATGGCAGCAGATCAAATAAACATGGCCGCCACTCTGACCATCCTGGTATGTTCATTTGATTGGGAATGTCCATTCTACTCTCATTCAATTTCTATGATCTGAACCATCTGACATTTAAGAGTTATTTCCAACTATGTTACCATTGATCCAAACCGAATCTTATCAAATAATGATGGAAGCCAGGTTGATTGAGCCAACATCTAAAGAGTTCGCAATGAGGACGTTGGTCTAGTTGTGGCTGGGGCACTGCACTATGCTCCAGTCATTTAAATAGATGTAGCCCACTATCTTGTTTCGGTTATGTCTTTAACCTGCAACAGGGAGAGGCCTCTCGACTCCTGGTCACCAACTCCCTCAGTATTTCTGCTCTTTCCCCCCTTCATATTCCTCTCTTCAACTCCCCTTGTTCCTCCTATTCCTTCCATCGCTGCTGTTTTCCTCTCTTACACTCCTCCCTCAAGTGACTTGTACAGATCACAACTCCACCCCCCACCCCCCCTCCCCAGCTGTATTGGTTCTGTGATTAATGACACTGCCTCTGCACTGGACAGCTGACTACACAGGGTAGGTTGTTGAACAACATATTGAGACAACACCACACACACACACACACAAATACATACTGCCTGGAGAGGTATGACTTGAATACACTACAGGGCCATGCTCCGTTTAATGTTCTTTTCAGGGTCAGGTGTTTGTCAATGCTTTCCATAGAAACTCTCATGAGGAGGAAGGGGGTGTAGGGTGGGGTTAGGGTCCAATGTTCTAAGCCGGAGTATCACTGCAAGTCATTTGATACCCGTTGCAGTTGGAGTGAGTTCAGAATGGGGTCTGGAATGATCGTTTTCAATGCTTTTCTTTGTGAAACAGACAAATCTTATTGTAGGATGGTAAAAGTTATTTTCTATGCAACATGAATGGCCCTGGTTCTAAATGAAATTGGAACGAACTCGTTTCATTACCACAACAAAACCATTTGTCAAGTGAAAACAAATGAACTGTCCAGTACCATCAGATGTGACTCCAACCCTTAAGGCAAGGCACTGAGTGTTGGGTCAAATCAACAATTACTACACTGAGCAGACCTTAAATGAAGATTTTTTTTCAAGGCAAAGGTTGAAGCAAGAAGAATGTACAAATTCGATAATTATTTTAATTACTAATGTAGATAGTGAGTCATTGTACTTAAAAATGTAAGGATTGTGCGACTGTCAGGGAGGATCTAAAGCACTGCTGTCTATGCTGTGTATATTTTTATGGCTTGTTTTTTACTCAGTCATGGCAAATTCCCTTGTCTTATTTATTTTGTTTAAATGGGGTTGAAAAAGTCAGCATTTGGTTGCTAAATGCTGTTTAAAATGCATAATTGATTTGATGAAGAAAACAAATCCAATATATACTGCTCAAAAAAATAAAGGGAACACCTAAAAACACAATATAGACCTCGATGAATGAAATATTTCAGCTGAAAATCTTTATTTATTAGACAGAGGAATGTGTTTAGAGCAAAATAACCTAAGAATGATCAATGGAAATCAAAATCATTAGCCCATTAAGGTCTGGATTCAGAATCATACTCAAAATCAAAGTGGAAAATGAGAACATAGGCTGATCCAACTTCTGTGGAAATTCTTCAAGACGATTCAAAATGAGGCTCAGTAGTGTGTGTGGCCTCCACGTGCCTGTATGCACTCCCTACAACGTCTGGGCATGCTCCTGATGAGACGACGGATGGTCTCCTGAGGGATCTCCTCCCAGACCTGGATCAGGGCATCGGTCAAACTCCTGGTCAGTCTGTGGTGCGACCTCGCGTTGGCGGATGGTACGAGACATGATGTCCCAGAGGTGCTCGATTGGATTCAGGTCTGGGGAACGTGCAGGCCAGTCCATAGCATCAATGCCCTCGACATACAGGAACTGCTGACACACTCTGGCCACATGAGGACGAGCATTGTCATGCATGAGCAGGAACCCAGGGCCCACTGCACCAGCATATGGTCTGACAAGGGGTCTGAGGATCTCATCCCGGTACCTAATGGCAGTCATGGTACCTCTGGCTAGCACGTAGAGGTCTGTGCGGCCCTCCAAGGATATGCCTCCCCAGACCATCACTGACCCACTGCGCCAATGGCGAATCTGCCAACCAAGATGTTCTCTGGCAAAGGTCAGTCGGGCTGCACGGTGTTGGGCTGTGAGCACAGGCCCCAATTGTGGACGTCGGGCCCTCATACCATCCTCATGCATTCTGTTTCTCACTGTTTGAGCAGAAACCTGCACATTAGTGGCCTGTTGAAGGTCGTTTTGTAGGGCTCCGGCAGTGCTCCTCCTGTTCCTCCTTGCACAAAGGACCAGATAGCGGTCCTGCTGTGGGGTTGTTGTCCTCCTGCGGCCCCCTCCACGTCTCCTGGTGTACTGGCCTGTCTCCTGGTACCTCCTCCATGCTCTGGACACTGTGCTGGGAGACACATCAAATCTTCTTGCCACAGCACGCATTGATGTGCCATCCTGGATGAGCTGCACTACCTGAGCAACTTCTGTAGGTTGCAGATACCGCCTCATGCCACCTCTAGTGGTGAGGGCACTAGCAAAATGAAAAACTAACCAAAGATCAGCCAGAAAAGATGAGGACAGGCAAATGGTCTGTGGCCACCACCTGCAAATCCATTCCTTTTATAGGGGTTGTCTTGCAAATTGTCTAATTTCCACCTGGTGGAAATTAGACAATTTACCAACAGGTGAAATTGATTCACAAATCAGTGTTGCTTCCTAACTGGACAGGTTGATATCTCAAAAGTGTGATTGACTTGGAGCTACATTGCATTGCTTATGTGTTCCCTTTATTTTTTTTGAGCAGTGTACATTCTTCTAGGAGGCATGGCCAAATCTCATGGATGGCCCACCAGCCCTGTTCCACATTACTGGAGACACCGATTTTCAACCTAATTCAAGTGATAGTAAAAAAAACACTAACGCCTTGTTTACGATTAAACTTGGACACATGTATTCCAACAGTATCAGTCCTTATTCCACTCACTGTTTGATGAAGGCAATCTGAAGTTTAGAAGTAACTGACAAACATGGCCGTCACTGTTCACTTTTGAATAAGTACTTCTCCCCCGTTAAATGTAACCTGAAGCTATGGAGCAAACATGTTTCCACCCACTTTCACTATTATGTTTTCGGAGAATGGATTTAAATGACCCCTCATTCACACACTCTATTCAACCACCACTGTTACACAAGACTGCTGCCTGACTCAGAGCAAAGGATACCAAAGCTGTTTATATCATTATATCTTTTTTTTTCTCCCTCTCGTGGTCTCTCTCCCTCCCGCCCTCCCTCTTGGAACATATTGTTTCACTCCATAGTAACATTGGCTTGGCTCGCACCCAGGCCAGATGTAAGGGTGATGTTCTTACCATTCTGTTTTCGTTGCTTCAACTGCACTCCAGCACACTGTCTATCTTACATGAGCACTATTACCAGGGGTTTTTCCTGCATATGAAATGAACTCTGGAGCAACTCGCCCAAATGTTTTCAGGGCCACTCCTAAGGAAAATTTCAACCCAAAATGACAGGCATTCTTTATCATTGGTGCCTCATTATTTTGCTTTCCCTGGTTATGTCTTTTACAACCATATGGACTTCACAAGGGCTTTAGCTTTGCACATTATATATATATATATATATATATATATGTGTGTGTGTGTGTGTGTGTATATGTATGTCTATGTATGCATGTATATATATATGTATATGTCTATATAGATATAGATATATAGATATGCTGATAGATCGAAGGCTCAACCATGATCTGTGAGTGTGATAAAATCTAATTCTAATTCTATTATTCCGACTCATGTCACATGGCCACATATAAGCTATGTATCTACTTTCACACCATAAATGAAGGTTCACCAATTAAAAATACACATTTCCGTGTGTTCTTTGTGTTGACATTACTCTAAACACATCCAATCTATGTCCCAACAAAGGAATAATTCTGGAATTGATTTGAATATACAGCAAGGTGCAGTCTGAATGTAGCCCAAATGACTTCACAGGTAAATAATGCATTTTTCCTGTGCATTGCAAAGCTTTATCTGCCCTTATATGATGCCTTTTGCAACTATTTCTATGAAACCAAAATAACCACTAGCTGTATTATTCATGATGTTACCACATTACCCTCTTAGCTCCTGACTTTTAAGCATCTCACTTTCTGCATCTACCTGTGAGCTGGATTGACACGTCAGACACACTGGAATCGCTCTTCATTTAAAAATGAGAAATGTAAAAACCATACAGGGGCAGCAAATCTATTCTCATTATATGCTTTTCCAATTCCAAGAGAAAATGTTCTGACGACACATTGGCGGACAGGATGCAGAAGGCACGGATTCCTGAGGTGACCCGCTGCTTTTATAAAGTCATTAACCCGTTTCTGGTCTCTTGTTGCATTGGAAAGGTACACAGAGAAGAGACAGAGATAGAGTGTCAGAGTGATAAGAACTGTGAGTATGCTGATCCAATCTGGGATGCAGGAGCAAGGAGGATTACATGGATAACATGCTGCAGAAAGCTTGTACCTAAAATTCAGCCAATTTAAAAAAAAAAAAAGCCAAAAGAAAACCAAAAGACATTGTTAGCCTCAAGATAAGGGTTGTAAACACACTGGTCTAATCTAAAAATCAGGGGGATTAGCACTTGAATGTAGTGTTGTGTTTGATACTATTATAGATAAGTCTTGGGTATTTTAAGATAGTCAGCCCTTAGGGCATGACCTAGAAAATTATGAAATAAGCCATCTTTGTGTGATTACTGGGCTGCAGCTGAACCTCCCACTGCTGTAGTTAAACTTTGAACTTTCCAGAGTGCAAACAGTCGTAACATACAGATACGCGTTTATTCAGTCTGTCCCTCCGAGTGACCAGAAGGAATTTCCTGGCGTTCCCATCAACAAAAAAAGGAATAAACAGATAAACACAATTCAATCTTAGCCACTGATACCCATTTATACTGTTGGGCTGCAAGTTATGTCTCCACACAAAACTGCCCTTGGCGTAGTAAGAATTTGGGCCATGATGTTTGTTACTGAAACAGCTCTGGAATTCCCTGTGTCCTCAAAAACAGCATTCACCGCAAGGCCACCGTATTTAGGTGGAAGGTTTTTTCATGATGACAGCAGTACTAGTAATTACTAGACCTGAGTTTTTATCACACATAGACATGAAAACGCATACCTGCGCAAAACAATTCTTCCTCATTCATTTTGTTTATCCTCCATTTACTCATTCAGTGTTTCTCAAACTATGGGTTGGATCACGGATTGCTTTTGCTTGATCCCTACATGACTGCAATAAGATCATTTCATCTGCAGACCTAGAACCAGGAAGAGTTGAATTTGCCCTGCTGAAAATATTTAACTACAGAACAGAGATAAGACATGTCATTCAATAGGCAGGCACCATCCACCACACAAACAAGAGTGTCTGAGTTCAAACATGATACAAGGAGGGGGCAGACAACTCCATTCAAACTCACTTCCAATGTAAAATATCATGCCCAGCAAAGTACTTGGAAACCATGTTTTATCACCGAACCAAAATAGAGCACAAACATGAATACTAATTGTTTATCAAACTCTAAAGCAGTCTTCTTTCCCCCCCTTTTTCTCCCCAATTGTACTTGGCCAATTAACCCACTCTTCTGAGACATCCCAGTCTCTGCTCCACCCCTCTGCCGATCTGGAGAGGGCTGCAGACTACCACATGCCTCCTCTGATACATTTGGAGTCGCCAGCCACTTCTTTTCACCTGACAGTGAGGAGTTGCTCCAGGGGGATGTAGCAAGTCGGAGGATCACGCTATTCCCCCCAGCCCCCCCCCCCTCCTGAACATGTGCCCTGATCAACCAGAGGAGGCGCTAGTGCAGTGACCAGGACATACACCCACATCCGGCTTGCCGCCCTCAGACACGGCCAATTGTGTCTGTAGGGACACCTGACCAAGCCAGAGGTAACACAGGGATTCGAACCGGCGATCCCCATGTTAGTAGGCAACGAAATAGACCACCACACCACCCGGATGCACCACTGAAGCAGTCTTGAAATGGCTTCAAGGTCTAGTTCGGAGCCAGTGCCCATCTCAAATCAGTTCTTTGCGTTTCCACAACCAAAGAACAGTCTCTTCGCCAGGAAAACTAGTTCCAGAGTGGCACCAACTCTTTGTTGGGTTAGAAGAAAGAACCGCCTACGTCAGGGGCTGGGGGTGGGATAATCGTAACCAACAAGAGCAACAATCAGTTCTGCTGAATAATGCATGCACCCCTTAACACTCAATAATGACACTTCAAATCAAAGTTTGATAGGAATCAAATGGATTTATCAGCACATACTTTATTTGATCAAATGTGACAGAGTGAATTTGACACCCCATATTAATTTTTCCATTTAAAAACCTAATTTTAGTACTATCTGAAATCTTATGTTTAAAATCACATCCACAAAAAAAAAACACCTAAGTTCACCCTAAGAAATATGTAGAGATTAATCAAGGAAACCTTGTAAATTTCAGACCAATCACCCCACAGAGGAACTAGGTAGATAATCACAAGTTCCATTAATTTTATAATGGACATTTGTGTTATGATATTTAAAAAAACCATCGACAAGAGAGAATGAAAAGCATCTTGTCTATGAAACAGGTCTCTTGAGAGAGTTCCAGCCAGCTCACGTGACTGCCGGCTGGCTGCCAGTTTGTGGAGTTCTCAACCCTGAAAACGTTGCAGCAAACTTTCGACTCGCCATCAATTTTCATTAAACTACCAATATTCTGAATCTGCAAAGTTGCTTTCCCCCCCCAAAATTTAAAGATGAAATATACGAAAATTGTATATGAAAATATATTTTCGTATACAATTTTCGTATATTGTATGTATATTGTTATCATTATTGAAAATGTATATTGTTGCCTCAAGTGAAGGAGTTCAAGTATCTCAGGGTCTTGTTCACGAGTGAGGGTAGGATGGAGTGAGAGATTGACAGGCAGATTGGTGCAGCATCAGCAGTAATGCGGACATTGTACTGGACCATTGTGGCGAAGGAGCTAAGCCGGAAGGCAAAGCTCCCAATTTACCAGTCAATCTTCGTTCAAATCCTCACCTATGGTCATGAGCTTTGGGTAGTGACTGAAAGGGTGAGATCGTGGATACAAGCGACTGAAATGAGTTTCCTCCGTAGGGTGTCTGGGCTCAGCCTTAGAGATAGGGTGAGGAACTCGGACATCCGGAGGGAGCTTGGAGTAGAGCCTTCGCATCGAAAGGAGCCAGTTGAGAGGGTTCGGGCATCTGACTAAGATGCCTCCTGTGCGCCTTCCTTTGGAGGTTTACCAGGTACATCAACCTGGGAGGAGACCCGGGGTAGACCCAGAACTCGCTGGAGGGACTACATGTCCAATCTGGCCTGGGAATGCCTTGGGATCCCCCAGGAGGAGCTGGAGGGCGTTGCTGGGGAGAGGGACGCCTGGAGTGCTCTACTTAGCTTGCTGCCACCACGACCCGACCCCGGAAAAGCGGCTGAAGATGAGATGAGATGAGATGTATACGAAAATTGTGTAAAAAACATTCAAAATCTACACAGTTGCTTTCTCACCTCATCTTCAGACACATATACAGAAGTAATGGCATGGCTCTCTACCCAGCTCTAGCCCATGAAAAAGCAAACTGGTTCTTAGAAGGTTTGCAAGTTGAACCAACTGTGAACTGGCACTAGCACCAGCCCTAAGTTAGAACTAGGTTCACGTTGATGAAAAGGGGGTAATAGAGATCTGTGAAAGGACAGGTGACATCAATGCATGTGGTACCAAATTTTGTGGAATGATGAAAAGTGGGCAAAAACTAGCTAACTTGACCTTGGTCTAAGTGGTCTTTCCATCTTGCAGTAACAATGCTCATCTTCTATGGAAAGCACCATCATTTAACTGCACAGAAAAACCCAACGACAGCCATTATGCACTGGGCAAATATCCCAACGGCTGTGCAGAAGTATGCAATTCTGCTTGTCTAGTAAATCTAATTTAATGCTGAACATCTAAAATATTCAATTTTTGCGCCTGTCGCACACAGGATCACTAAAATGTTTGGGAAACACTGGCATATCAGTAACGAGTACACTTCAAACTCTTTAAGCAGTTTGTTGTTCTCACTGAATACAAGTTCTCCAGAAGTTCACCCTGAGCAGAAAAGCACAGGACAGAATAGATAGATAGCATGTCCCTAGTCATTACACATTCCAGTGATTTTTGTGCAGGGAGGGTGGCACACGTCCGCTCCCTGCCCCTCCCTGGCCTAATTGCCTGACTTGTGGCATGCGGCCAGGATGTTTAACCATGATATCAGCATTCCTACCTAGCATCGACCACTCCCTGGACTAATGAAACCACAGTGCACAAACTCACAAACACACATATACACACATGCAGGCATGGAAAAAAAACACACACACATGCACCTTGCAACCAACACACAAGGCCAAATCAAAGCCATCCACACAACACATACTGCTTCAAAGGACCATTTGTAACTTGACATTTCAGCCGCCACAAGAATGTAAAAGCGCCTCTCGAACACACTTGCAGTACAAACTGTGACACATACATAGTCCTATCATAAACAAAGGTACACTAACAAATGTGCACAAACATACAGATCATGCCCCCCCCTTACATAAAAGGCAAATATGAAACTGTGAAATTCCACTTTGACACCCATATAAGACACTTGCACACTTACAAGTTCTCCCTCGAATCCACACAAATATTAACACACATACATACACTCTCCCTAATCTGTGGTCTTTTTAATTAATCAGCCTATTTTTAACTGGCTGACAACTTCTGAGTGACTCCCCTAAGAAAATATCCTTCACTTTGTTGCTTCCTCATTTTCTCCACACTTCTTCCCTCCCTTTATCTTGGTGCCCACCCACGCACCACCGCAGTCACATCACTCTCCCTATTTTAAACAAAAATGTATTTTATTCCTATAAACCTTTTTTGAACTGATTCTCTCTATAAACAAAATGCTCTTTTTCTCTTTCCTTCTTTCATTTAGCTCACATCTCTCACTTTGCTGCATTATCTACTAACATTCATCGTGCTTCGCCTTCTCTACGCCTGCACTAAAGAAAACTCGGCATTATTACTTGCTGTTGCTGTTTATATCAGTGTTTTTCTCTCATTTTGGAATCTAGGGAAGAGAATTAGGGCCAGATGTGAAGATTTATTGGAGTTAGAGAATAAAGTCTGACTTTATTCACAGAATGTTGGCTTTAACCTCAGAACTCCCATGATTTTATTACACATATAGCCATAATCCTCTTCCACACAAACCATGTAGCATTAGCCACATAATGATATTTCTTACACTGACAAGTGATTTGGGTCATGATGTATGGTGTGAAGTAAACAATAATCAGCCTAGATTGGGGACAGGCTATAGACACATCAAACTAAATACAAACTACAGATTACATCCTACAAATTTGCTATGGCCTTTATATAACAGTTTACAAACAGGCTGAGGATGGCTGTCTTAAGATAGATCATGGACAAACAGACTAGCAAATCTATAGCTTTCCACAGACAGAAATCTACACACAGGCTAGTGACAGTAGTCTAAAGACAATCCGCAGACAACAGTCTACGGACAGGCTACAGACAACAGGACACAGAAAATCTACAGACAGGCTAGAGACAACAATGACAGACACGCTGCAGACAGTCTACAAACAGGCCATAGACAATAATCTATAAAACTATGGACAGCAATCAGTCTATAGACAGTATATAGGCAGGCTACAGGCTTTATTCCTGCTGTCTGTCTCTTTGCCAGTTTATCTTTGATGATCTATTTGCCCTCCCATAAATGTCCGATGGGGTGTTGCTTTTTTTTCACTGAGTTAAGTATTGCAATTCTGTAATCACTGGCGGTCACTCGGAGTCGAGTATGACTGTCCTCCCTCTGGGTCCCTCTGGGTCCTCAGGCAGGCGTAGAGACTAATCCTGGAGCCGCAAAATGGGAGGACGCCTGAGCATGACAGCTTTTTACATGGAGTGGCTGATGAACCAACAGCCACCACATGGTCCTTGGCGAGGGGTGGCCAGAGTCCAACGGCATGGTGAACCAAGACGATTGGGGAACATGCTCTGTTGCAGCCTTCATCCGCCTTGACTGTCATTGTGACCTGGAGACATCTTCCGCCAGTTCCGCTGTTGAGGTCTTTGTTGGATCAGGCTTCGTCTGGAAACTCCCCCTTGACCTTTCCACCTTGGGTGACCCTATCAGAAGCCAAGCTCCACACAGCATAGCTCTTGGGATCATTGGTACATACACAAGCTTCTCTGCCACAGCAAGGTGGTGATCCAGGAGAAGGATTCTGTAATTCTAGGCTTAATGCAATGTGGCATATGACTATTTGTAAACCTTTCACATAAGAATGACGACCGAGATGATCTTAACTATAAGTGAGTGCTTAACATTTTGCTATACAACCTTTTTTGTCCCCCCCCCCTCCCTTTTTTCTCCCAATTGTACTTGGCCATATACCATATTTTTCTGAGCCGTCCCACTCACTACGCCACCCCTTCTGCCAAGCCGGGGAGAGCTGCAGACTACCACATGCCTCCTTCAATACATGTGGAGTCACCAGCTGCTTCCTTGCACCTGACAGTGAGGAGTTTCACCAGGGCGATGTAGCATGTGGGAGAATCATGCTATTCCCCTCAGTTCCCCCTACCCCCCGACCAACCAGAGGAGGTGCTAGTGCAGCGACCAGGACACATACCCACATCCGGCTTCCCACCCGCAGACATGGCCAATTGCGTCTGTAGGGACGCCTGATCAAGCCGGAGGTAACGGGGATTCGAACCAGTGATCCCCGTGTTGGTAGGCAACGGAATAGACCACTACGCTACCCGGATGCCCGTTGCTGTACAACCCTAGTGTATTTTAAAAACATGTGCACTATCCACTCTTACTTATTTTGAAATACCCCCCCCCTCTCCCATATGGAATAACACAGTGATGCACTTCGTAGCAAGATAAGGCTCCCATTAACTTACTACAGCCTAAAAAGGCCTAAAAAGGCACTCTTTACAGCACTATCCTCTCCACAACTCAAAAGGAAAAACGACTTCACTCCCCTCATATGTTTCAAGATCAAAAACGCAATAGGCATCAATGTCTTGCCTGGATGTTACTATGTGTTGCACCCCCTGAGAAAATTTCAAACAAAACAGCTAATAAATGGAACTGCCAGTATTGGTTAGATACAGCAGACTGCCAATGAAAGATTAAAAGTGTTTTTGTTCTGTTTTGTGAGTAGGTTTGAGCAATAGTGTGTGTGTGTGTGTGTGTGTGTGTGTGTGTGTGTGTGTGTGTGTGTGTGTGTGTGTGTGTGTGTGTGTGTAAATTTGGTATGTGGTGGGGGCTGGGAGGGCAGCGGTGAAAGAAGCAGTGAGACGGGCGGGGGTGGAAGTGACAAAGAAAAAGATTTTTTTTTAAAAAAGACAAAGTTAGAAAGCGATGTCTTGTATGATGTTTTAAAAACATGATTTGCCTGGCATTGTGAGGGATTAGGGAAGGCATTGCTTTACCATCCACACACACACACACACACACACACACACACACACACACACACACACACACACTCTCTCTCTCTCTCTCTCTCTCTAATCCTGAGCCATATTAACAGCCATAATTACAAGACTACAACAGATTAGCATTAGAGAAAAATGACTGAGGGATGGAGAGACAGAAACACACACACACACACACACACACACACACACACACACACACACACACACACACACACACACACACACACACACACACACAGAACCCAAGGGGGGAGTGAAGATGTGGTAATTAGTGAGACTAACAATGTGTTCTGTAGACCACGGAGGAGTAGGGAGGCCGGGGGAAGAGGGAGAATAAGAGCAGGAGGAGGTGGAAGAGGAGGAGAAGAAGGTGGTGAGCAGAAGAAAAACAATGATGAGGCTGATGACGACAGGAAGAGGGGGTTGAGGAAAATAAACTGAAGGACAAGTATTCTAAAAATAATAGAGGAATAAAGGAGCGGAACAAATCAAAATTGAGGAAATATATAAGAGAATGGCGAAAGAGGGGAAGAACTGAATATGAAGAGAAAAGGATGGCAAAGGGGTGAGAGCAGTAAGAGAGGTAAGCTGGAGGAATCATTGAGGAAGTTATGAGGGAATGGCCAAGAAGAGAACCAGAAGTGATCAAAGGAGAAGGGAGAAAAGGGAGTGATTATTGGAAATTAGACACACAGACATAGACAGACAGACAGACAGACAGACAGACAGACAGACAGACAGACAGACAGACAGACAGACAGACAGACAGACAGATAGATAGATAGATAGATAGATAGATAGATAGATAGATAGATAGATAGATAGATAGATAGATAGATAGATAGATAGATAGATAGATAGATAGATAGATAGATAGATAGATAGATAGATAGATAGATAGATAGATAGATAGATAGATAGATAGATAGATAGATAGATAGATAGATAGATAGATACGAGAAGGGTGAGAGGAAGGGGATGCATCTTACACCCAGCACCAAGTGCAGTGTAAGTGTCATGCTAGTTTCCGACCAACGCTGTTGTCATTTTCTCACACAGTGCCCACGTTGTTTAAATAGCAAATGTACTTGCACACGTCTAGCGCCCATGGGCATGTTGGTCTTAAAAAGAGGTGTGGTCAGGTGCATTGTTGGCGCATTATTTTGAAGCAGTGGAAAGTGATTGTGCCATTGACCAACAAAAACCTGGTCTAAAGTCAATGGCGCAGCATTTTCCTGCTATTTAAAGGGCACATTATTCAGATAGTAGTAAGATGCGCCAACATAGGCGGGTACACAACACAGGTACACTCTGCCTGTTATACACACAAGGACACGCAGCAGTGCACAAACATGAAAAAGATTACAACTAAAAACATTACAATGTGAAAGATTATTATTTTGTGGATCACAACATTGAAGAAATAAATGTCAAAATGGAATCTGAGGTTTGGTGGACTCCTGCTGCTCCCGTAGATACGGTCTGCTCGCACACTTTCACTTCGCACGAGCAAATCTGTTTCCTCAGCAGAAAACCGTTCATTTCTCCAATTTGCTGAATTCGCCATTTAAATAGCAATGTGCCAAGGTGCGAGTGCACCTGGCTTTTAAAGGGAATGGGAGATGACATGCTGATTTGTTTAATTCATGTTATGCCCAAAACACATCTATGATTAATTAAAAGACTAAGTACAACCCATTTGTGATTTGCACCTTACTCTGCTCCCAGATTACGTACCATTTAACTAGCAAAAGCAGATTTGGACATGCCATAAATGCACTTGCACCATACACTTTAGACCATGTGCTGTCGATTGTTTAAATAGGGCCCACAGTGTCTCACTAAATGCTAACAACAGCTGAAAATTTTATATTACCTGCCACTGAATTAGATGCATGCAAAAGGACATAATGGAGAATTGAAGAGTTACTTTAATCGATGTTTTCTTTATTTACTTCACTTGTTGCTGTGCTCTCAAGTGACTTCCAAACTTTAGACAAGATAATTTAGGCCTAAAATCCAGTACTCGTTCGTTTTGGAGAAGGGGCAGCCGATTAATAAGATTTTTCTTTATCCACATTCGCTCCGATTAACAAGCAAATTATCAATGTTTGTGAGGCTGGGGCTCAGTTGCTTGGACTGGAAAGTTTAACCCCATTGATAGAACAGGTTCAGGAAAATCATCATGCAAAGGGGGGGAAAAGCCTAACACCCTACACATTCAATATTCGAATTACTGCCAGTGAATGATCTCCACATGAAATAAATACTAACGACAGAAATGTATAAGTCCAAAGAAAATTCAAACTTTATAAAGTCAAGAGTGTAGATGAACACAGTATATCTTTTTTACTGAAACAATTAAAAGTAGTACCAAAAGTAGCATATCATTTGGTAATGATTACTCAGCTTGCTTAATTCATTACAAAACAACAAAACATATTCAGTGTTGATTCATTATGGTTATCACCAATTTGGAGTTGAAAGACAAGCCGAAAATACATATTTTAGGAACTTTTTTTTTCTTTTTATGATCTGCATTTGAATGTATATCTGGTCAAAATATAATACTAGGGTGAGACAGAGGGTAAGTGGATGGAATGGATGGACTGTAAATGGATGGAATCCAATCAAAAGATGACAACCAGTGGATTTATTAGGGAAATGGAACAATGATTTTCAGAGGAAAGCAACAAAAATGAAACATCTGACCATATTTTTCTCATCACACTTGACAGCGACCAGCTTTGAAAAATGGGCAGAAGGGATGATGCAGTCTTTATGCAAAAAAAGGGGGGACGGATTGTAAAGCCAGTTTTAATCAATGTTTTTGGTTTGATTTTTGATGCACACCCATTTGTGCACAGCGACAATGACCTAAGCAACACATTCTCAACTTCTGCCCGGGTTTGCAGTAGGTCCTAAGCTATAACACCAAATACTGCACCGGAGGAGGTGAAAGAAGGGAATGTGAAGGAGGAGAGGTGGTGGAGAGAAGGCAGAAGAAGAAATGGAAGAGGTGCAGAAAGGGCAGAGTACTGTAGGGTGACAGTGATGAAGACAAAGAGGAGAGTTAGAAACGCTCATGGCGTAAAGGGTATAAAGACGGGGTAGCAAAGACCAAGCAGAGTGTAGCGATAAGCAGAAAAAAAGAATGGAGATGATAAACATGATAAAAGGGTCTGAGTGCAGACAGAGAGATTAAACAGAATTTGAGGGAATTGTATAAGAAAGAGGCAGAGAGGGAGAGAGACAGAAATTAAAAAAATAAATGGATCTCAGAATAATCACAGTCTCTCTCTCTCTCTCTCTCTCTCACACACACACACACACACACCCTTCCTTCATCCAAACTTCACCTATCTATCTATATGACTGGTGTGCTCTTTGAGTAATGCAGCCAATATGAAGTGAGTCACTGAGAAGATTTGCTTGTCTGATGGGGGTCACGAGGTCCCAACCCCCCGAGCAGCCCAGGGAATCAGCAGCGTCCATAAAGGAATCACAGGAGGGAGTCATCTGCATTTTGCACCAAAGACTCAAATGGAAATGACTACCATCTCTCCTCTTGTCTGGATGATCATGGCTCACACTGGAAACGCTTTTAATTTTTCATACAGCAATCACGGAGGACCGGACTGCCATGGCTTTGGCTAATTTCCCAAGACTTTGGGCTGTGAAAATAATATGGCCCTTTCATGATATAAAAATGATTGAGGCTTTTATAAGTCTTTTATGACTGGGAAAATCTCAAATATCATTATAAAACTGCTGTTTCATAAAACTTGATATCATCTCCTTTCTAAATCTTTTATGACTTCATGAAAATCTCAAACATTATTATGAAACTAATGTTCAGAATAACTAATGTACATAACTGATGCTGGAAGCAACTGATCATGGCATTTATAAGTGTGAACCAATTGCTTCCATTTTGTTCACACTTTTGTTTGTTGCTTTCTGTGCCTTTAGTTTAAAAAGAGGGACAATACAAATCACCTTTGACAAGGAGGCCTCATAATGTATGATATGGACACAGGGAACTACAAAAACCCACAAGAATAGATATATATTCTGATATTGATACGCTCAGATGAGGCCAAATGAAATGACCTTAAACAAAAACACTATATTAAAAATATCACATGTGAAACATAAATATGAGGGATGTTATCACAAGAATCCTGCAAAACACCCCAGAAAAATACCTTTGCTTTGTTGTTCCTCTAAAATAACATGGGACTGTTAAATTAGACTAGTTTTAACAAAAATCTTTGAATTTTTTGAACCAACTGGATCAGACTGTCCCAAGTAACATAAACACTTGTTTTTTTCTTCTAGATTCAAGATTCAAAAGTTTTATTTGTCACATACACACAAGTACAAGTCCTGAGTGTAGTGAGATGAGAGGAAAAAAAGGTATGAGCTCCGAAATGAAATGTGCAAACAACAACGTACAACAGGTACTACTTAGTTTTACTAAAGTCCATGGCACCTACTGGGCCACTGGGATATATTTGCACAAAAAATAATTTTACTGTTACAATTAACAAAAATGTGGATAAGAACTAGGGTAGGAAATCAACACCAGCCAACAGCCATCCATCCATCCATTATCCAAACCGCTTATCCTGCTCTCAGGGTCACAGGGATGGCTGGAGCCTATCCCAACAGTCATTGGGCAGCAGGTGGGGAGACACCCTGGACAGGCTGCCATTCCATCACAGGGCCCACACACACACACACACACACACACACACACACACACACACACACACACACACACACACACACACACACACACACACACACACACACACACACACACATTCACACATTCACACATAGGGATGATTTAGCATGGCCGATTCACCTGACTTGCATGCCTCTGGACTTTGGGAGGAAACCAAAGCACCCGGAGGAAACCCACGCAGACATGGGGAGAACATGCAAACTCCACACAGAGGACGACCTGGGACAACCCCCAAGGGTGGACTACCCCAGGGCTCAAACCCAGGACCTTCTTGCTGTGAGGTGACCACACTAACCACTGCGCCACCGTGCCACCCCAACAGCCAAACATGAGTTAATTTTAGTTGCAACCAGCAGGTTTGACCAACACTTGGACAGTCACTAACACAAGACCAGCTATCGTCTGACACCATCCCTTCTTCCATTATAAGTTTTGTTGGCTGGTATAGTAATAACATTGCACAGAGAATTTTAGACACCTTGGCCGGTTGGAAAACAATAATTACATGCCCTAATAAATGCAAAAGAAACACAAATGGAAAGTGAACTGTACCTGTTCCAGTAGTTTCCTGTATCTCTGTGTAGCTTGTTGGATAAGGTCCCTCACAGTCCATCCATCTTTACAGGGCACCACCACACCTGTCCGTCCGAACGTCACAGTCACCTTCATTATTGTAGCCTCCTTTTCATCAGATACGGCACGTACGTAAGGAAGACGCAAAGTCAAGTTCAGACCAAGATCAGGGAAGAAGCCTAGAGGTCAGATGGTGGTATAATCAAATCAAAATAGGTGTGGATTTGTAGGGGAAACACATGGGGGGGGGAAACAGGACTGATCATTAACTGAGCAATGTGGCAAAGAAAAAACATCCAAAACTCTCAAAAAAAGGGGGGAGGGATTCCATCCGTGAAAATGGTCCAGTGATGTCTTATGTGCCTAGTGTCACACGGCAGGAATTAGTTTAAGTGTGCCTGACGAAGATTAAAAAAAAAAGGAATGTCTTTTTGACTGACCTATGCAAACACTCATAAAGCTTTACGGTGATGTATGTGTCACTTGTTTCGATTAGAAACGTTGCTGCCTCTCTCTTCTTTCACCCAGTGCGGTTACTTTACGTCTTCCGTCTGCTATAAGCCATCCAACAGGTGTCCAGGAATGCGTTTAAGCCAAAAAAGAAAAAGAAAAAACGTCCCAAATGTCCTGACGTTTCACATGTATTCCGATTTTTTCAATCTTACTCCACACAAGAGGCCAACGCACGCCATGTTATCCTCCACCGGCGGTGCTGCTACACACTCGACTACCAAACTTTAGTTAGCCTGCGTTACAAGTCTGCTAACCTCGCAGCCTAGCTACCGTTAACTGTTACCTGGCTAAGACAGCAAGCCGGGGATGAAAACCATTAATAGGCAACAACCCAGCGAGTTGCGTCGCTCACTGTCAACCGCGTCAAATCACGATACTTCTGCTGCTTGTTCCGTAAATAAAACATGATTGTGATAACTTTTAACAAAGCCTCGGCTGTACGGCTCCGTAAGCTAGCTTGTGTTAGCCACCTTAGCTGAACTTTGGAGGGAGGGATGGATGCAGGCGCACGGGCATTACTCCAGAGGTTTATCAGCGCGCAGGCTCCCTTTTCAAAAACGGTCAGCGGTACCCGTTTTGTGAACAAGTACTTCTAGCATTAAAAAAGTTGTCGTTTTGTATGACAGATGGACGCTAGTTGTCCATGGCTACGAAACAGGACCAAGTAAACTGTCAGAAGAAAAGTTTTGAAATTCCTCCCCTCCGATTCACTCCTGATCAGTTCCTGACCGAGTCCTCCGCTTTGTTGCTGTCACTTTCTTAAAGGGACAGTACACTAAAAAATATCAACGCGACAGTAGCGGAGATCAGCAACCACTGCCACCATAAATACTTTATAACTATTTCGTACTTTATTCTGGAAATTCACAAAAAAAAAAATTTCTTGGGCTATAAGGACATTTTATTTTCCAGTACAAGCCTGTTTCATGCCATAAGCAAAACAGGCTTGTACTGTCTCAAAGAATTTACTTGACTCATTGGACACACATATACATATACATATATACATATATATGTGTGTGTGGGGGGGCTTTTTATACATGGCAGCACAAGTTTGTGACGAAACAAGCTTGTACTGCCATGTATAAAACGTTTTTTTCCTACATCTATATTGATATTCCGCTACTCATGTTTGAGCAGTTTTATCAACACCATTGGCGGTTTCCGGGGGGGGGACGACACAGAGAGAGAGGGGGGGGCGACAGAGAGAGAGAGAGAGAGAGAGAGAGAGAGAGAGAGAGAGAGAGAGAGAGAGAGAGAGAGAGAGAGAGAGAGAGAGAGAGAGAGAGAGAGAGAGAGAGAGAGCACTTTTATCAACACCATTGACGGTCTCCGAAAAAAAACCGCTATATATGAACAAGAGATAGATAACAGGGAAAGAAAGAGACTTAAAATACAAATAGGATATAATGTTTTTATGTCATCCTGCTCTCGTGGGTGTACCATAATCATTGTGGACTTGTGAAGGTATAGTACTAATGGGACCTTGAGCAAGGCACTGAGCCCCTGCTTGATCAAAACTCATTCTTAATCACTGGGTATGTTTACTGACTTGAGAAACAGTCGTGTGGTTGTTTTTATAATAGAATAGAATAAAATAGAACAACCGATGGCAAGGTTTCAAACCCAAGATTAAGAGAATGTGAGAGATGGGGCTTTATTCTTTCTTTGTGGTTCTCTCCTCACAAAGGTGCTTTAGAGTTCTTTGAGGTTTCCCAATCATGTTTCCACTTTTTGATGTCCCCTTCTCCAATCTAATTTGTTAGATGTTATTTAGTGAGCCGATCCATGTTGTTAGGCTGAAGGTCAGAGCTAACTTGATAAAGTTGTCATAAAAATCTTGCACCCCTTACTGGTTAACGCTAAATTTTCTGAGCTTGCAGAGGAAAGAAAAAAAAACACCTTGATTGTCATTTGGCATGCAGTGAGGACAGTTTGCCCCAAAGGTCAGTTGTCATCTATGATAGCAACTAGATATTTGTATTCCTCCACTCTGTCATGTGGGATTGTGTCCCCTTGAAGTCCATGACTATATGTCCTTTGTCTTCTGTTCACTGACGTCTTGTCAGTTTTGCCTCACACAATTGTTGAAACTGGTTGACCGCAGACTAGAGTAAATCAAGTCAAGTCAATTTTATTTGTGTAGCCCAATATCACAAATTACAAATTTGCCTCAGTGGGCTTTACAGCAATACAACATCCTGACCTTAGACTCTCACATCTGATAAGAAACAACTCCCTAAAAAAAAAAACTTTATCGGCAGGAAAAAACAGGGTGAAACTTCAGAGAGTGCAACAGAGGAGGGATCTCTCTCCCCAAGACGGACAGACATGCAATGGATGTGTTTACAAAATTTACAGAACACATTGAAAGAGGATAACAGAATGGTCATGGAATTATAAAATATATGAAGAATATGATGAGGAGGATGCCAAGCAGTGTCCAGACACCACTGGAACAGCCCAGGACCTGAGCCACGCAACCACCATCACCATGTAGACAAAAAAAAAAAAAAACACACACACACATTAGTCACACATCTGAGTGAGAGAAGGATATAAGATCAAAACAGACAACACATGCACACAGGGGACACTCATATCACACCATTCACACACAAGGGAAAAGGCACAAGAAAAGACATTAGTGACACTTCGGAGAAAGAGAAGGATATAACTTTGAAATAGGATAACACAATTACATTCATTCAAAAGATATATAAAAAAATGTGATGAGGAAGATGCCAAGCAGTGTCCAGGTGGTGACCACCATCACTATGGACACCCGGGAGGAGGTCAGACTACGTGTGCACATGGGGAAAACTCATGTCACACTATTCATATACATGGGAGAAGAGATAGGAGAAGACATCATTCAGAGAGACAGAAAAGAAGTGAGAGAAGAGAACAGTTGCAACAGTCAATAATCTATACTTTATAATCTCATTTGGCAGAACAGTGCTTGGTAAATTCATTGAGATAGAAACCGACCCACCATGCTGTACAGGTCGTGAAGTTTTCAATTTAAAAGCAACTAATTGTAGGTTAAGGCAAAAAGATGACTTTAAAGTTTAGATTTAAAGGACTCAACAGACACTGATTGTCTGACGGCAGCAGGCAGGTTATTCCACAAGAATGGGGCCCGATAGGAAAAGACCCTGCCACCAGCTGACTTCTTTTTAACTTTGGGTACACACAGGAGCCCTGTATTTTGAGAGTGGAGACCTCGAGGTGGAATATACGGTTTAAGGAGATCAGACAGATATGATGGGGCAAGTCCATTTAGGATTTTATAAGTCAGCAGAAACACCATGATCCTGATTTATGATCCACATATTTGATTTGGCAAAAGTTTTACACCAGATGCCCTTCCTGATGCAACCCTCTCCATTTATCCGGGCTTGGGACCAGCATTAAGAATGCAGTGGCTTGTGCATTCTCAATGGCTGAGTTTAAATCCTTTAGCACCTTGAAGTCTGGTATACATAACATGGATAGGAAGCCAATGAAGGCGGTAGGGGTGGGGGGGTAAGAATTGGTGTAATATGTTCAAGTTTTCTAGTTTTATTTCTGGCTGCAGCATTTTGAATCATCTGAAGACTTTTACGACTAGCATGTGGCAGACCTGAAAACAGAACATTACAATAATCATGTCTGGATGGAGCCCCCCCCCCACATGTATTAGAGTCTCTGCATCAGACATGGTCAGGAAAGACAGAATTTTAGCAATGTTACATAAGTGAAAAAGGGCAGTCTTCGTGATTTCTGTGCTTGTCAAAGGAAAGGCTTAGATCAAATGTAACGCCAAGATTTTTGGCTGCCACACTTTGTGAAATCACAGAGTTGTTACTTGATCAAATTTGTGTCTGTGTCTAGCATGGCCAATGACCAGCATCTCAGTTTTATCCAAATTTAAAAGCAGGAAATTTAGGGGACATCCACTTTTTCACAGCAGCCAAGTGTAATGACCTACTTTTCACTCTCATAGATGATAACACCGTTTCTGAATTAGCTGTGGAACTTCGGCAGGTTTATTTCGCTCCATGCATAACGTGCACATAATCCGACCGACCCTCGTCTACCTTCCCGTTCCCGTGGCTGCTCTGTTTTACTATCCCATAGTTCCCTGTGTCCTTAAAGGTGTATTCCCCTAATACTGAACATCACACCAAGCAGGCCTCTAAATTAGTCATTTGAGTACGACCATCAGCCCTTATAGGCACATAAAGCTGACGTTGTCATTGTCATCATCGTCTTCATCATCATCATCATTATTCCCTGTTTGTCAGGGGTCCCCACAGCAGATTTTAAAGTTTCCAGTACCAATGGTAGCTATTGTTAATCCGGGCCTTGAGCGATCCAGTATGGCGCCTCAACCAATCTGATATGGTCTTGTCAATCCGCATATTGATTTGGCAAAATTTTATGTCAGATGCCCTTCTTGACACAACCACTAACCCTATGGACAGAAGCACAGATAAAGCATCAGATGCCATTCCAGTATTCATGGACTAGCAGTGGAAATGTATCCATGATTGTGTTTAATTTTGCCAAGAGACAAAATACAAAGAGAGAAAAGTAGAGGGCCGAGAACTGAGCTTTGAGGCACACCAAATTTAACATCAGACAATTTCAATGTAATATTATTATAGCACACAACTGCGTTCTTCCAAATAAGTAGGACTTAAGCCAATAGAGAGTTAAGCCCACCAAAATTACAATTTATTCTGCCTAATAGTATACAGTGATCAATGGTATCAAAGGCTGCACTGAGGTCCGGTAGTGGAAGCACAGAGGTGGAATCAGAGTCCATAGCTAGTAGAAGATCGTTCACCACTCTGGTCAAAGCAGTTTCAGTGGAGTGACAGACCCTGAAAGCCGATTGTAAAGGTTCATAGTTTTTTTTATATGGGTTGAAAATATTGATACACAACTCTCTCTAGTACTTTAGAAAAGAATGGAAGATTAGAGACTGATCAATAGTTGTTAATATACCCTCGATCAAGGTGTGGTTTCTTAAGTAGAGGTTGAAGCACAGCGGTCTTAAAAGTGCTGAGGACAATGCCAGTAGTAAGTGATAAATTACTAGTGTCCAGCATTGTAGGTCCCAGGAAAGGCAAGAGATCTTTAAAAACATTTGCTTGTAAAGGATCAAGTAGGCAAGTAGTTGTTTTAGAAGCTGACACCAGCTTAATCAAAGTCTCAAAAGCTGTAATAACAGGGACTATATGTGGTTCATTGTATAGACATAAATTTGATCTTCTCCTGGATTGCCACCTTGCCATGGTGGAGAAGCTTGCACGTACCAATGATCCCAAGAGCTATGCCGCCCGGAGCTTGGCTCCTGGTAGGGTCACCCAAGGCAGATAAGTCAAGGGGGAGGTTCCAGACAAAGTAGTTAGTGCTATCGCCTCACAGCAAGAAGGTCCTGGGCTCAAACCCCCGGGCTGGCCAACCTTGGGGGGGTCATCCCAAGTCGTACACTATGTGGAGTTTCATGTTCTCCCCGTGTCTGCAGTGGGTTTTCTCCAGTTTCCCCCACCATCAAAAAGACATGCATGTTAGGGTTAATACTCCAGTCTGTGCCCCTGGCTGAGGTATGGCAAGATGAACTGGAGTTGTTTTTTGGGTGCTGCATGGTGGCTGCCTGCTGCTCCTAGTTACACAGCTAGGATGGGTTAAATGTAGAGCATCATTTCCCTGCAGGGATTAACAAAGTATCTCAAAATCAAAAATAACAACAATAATAATAATAATTTCAGAGCAGGAAACCCATTGCTTTCCAGGTCTTAAGCTACAGCCAAGCTAATAATACAAAATAAACTCACCAGTGACGTTCATTGCTTGAGAAGATGCACAACAATCTTCCATTGTAAATAACTTTTCATTTGCTAGCATAGCAAGTGGCACAAGCAGTGGCATTTAACCTCTGTTGCTCCATGGTGTCAAATGGTGTTGCATGTAGCTGCGTAGCAATGCCATACCATAAACGATGTTTACTAAACATCTTGACCTATGTCATTCATTCTATTATTTTTTCTTTATTGGCTGCTCTCAGCACAGGGCCAACATGATCGTGCCCCCACAGCTCATTACTGAAAACGTGTTTTCAACTGCTCACTTAATTAAATGGATGCTGATAAGCTGGCCCCATGCTCACCAAACAAAGACGGCAAGAAGTAGTGACCTTTACGCAACAGATGCAGGAAGATATGGGGAATGTATCAGACAGCGCTACCATTGTCATATGTAATAAATGCGCAACAATGTTAGATACAAAGAAAAAATATATGTTGTTACACTGAATTATTGATCATGTCATACAATGGTGATATCTGGTGTATCAATCAATCATAGCACAGACAGATGAATATTAATTAGATCTTTCAAAGGGGTTATAAACCGATAACATGGCCTATGCTATAGCTCAAAAAAAGTGAAGGAAAACACGAGAGGAGACCATGACTGAGGTGTAGAAAGATGAACAAGGCATTAGTTATGGTACCAATCAGACAGCGAACTAGAATTTTGAGTTAAATGCCTGTTTTCACCGCCTGTCTTCAAGTTGACCTGTTATAAGAAGACTGAATACACTGAATTTAAGTTGGAAAACAATGCTTAACTGTCTTCATTTCCTGCACCTTCACCTCAAAAGCTCTCGACCTCTTGAGATATCACACAACCAATACTGTGTTGTCAATAGTCTTTGCTAATGCCTGCTGTTTGCATCTTGATTATCTCGGGTGTGAGGGGAAAAAAGTGCCAACAGAATATGGTTTATTCTTATTTATATTTTGGTTTTTTATTCTTAGTTGGCTGTTAAACCTTTAAACACTATTGGAAACGCTTCATCAGGGGCATTTGGGGGTAACTCTGAGATCTAAACGTGAACACTGCTCCAAACTGTTTTTTAAAACCGGGTTGTACATTGAGAAATCATTGGGACTGACATGTCACAACTGTTTTGGAAGAGTGAAATGTCATTGTTGATTATTCTGATTTATCAGGACAACAATCAGACCCTAAACACACCATGGGCCTCATTCATCAATAGTTTGTACATACAAATTTATTCTTACACACCCACAGGTAGTCACAAAGCCTGATGGTTATTTGTAATTCCTTCCTCCTAGCATCTATTGTCTACCTCATGCACCGAGCAATCGTCGAGGCTTACAAAGACACCAGTGTTAGCCAACTGGTGTCTAAATTCAGGGGTTACCAAGTTTCTACACTAGTCTCTGAGACAAACTTCAGGGCTAAAAAATTCCATGGGTGTATAAGAACAAATTTGTACATACGAACAACTGATGAATGAGACCCAATGATTTTTGTCCCTTCAAGCTTCCCATCTAAATCTACGGCCCTAAAAGCCCCTCAATCTGGTGGACCCTTGTCCTGCATAGTAATGTCTGAAATATAGCTGTGTGAAAAACATCTTGTTTTTTTCCACTGCTTGTCTCATCTTCAAAGAGGAATCCTTACCATATAAGCATGAGCTTGGCTTTGTAATTAGGAGCTCAAATGAATGCATGTGTATGTCTGCTAATTGATTTGGGCTTCGTTTAGTTTCTGGGTCACTGAATTCCATTGCTACTAATGAACCTCTGGGGAGAATGTACATCCTGCATGTGTGCAGTTTTTTTTCTCATCTCGTTCTTTGTTGCAAGTTAGAAATACATTTGAATAATCATTTAGGATATGAATTTTGAATTGTTTAAATTAGCTGAAAAGTTGAATAAGTTGGAGGCAAAACTCAGGACACGCAGTGAGATAAGTTACCTTTTGATTTTGCCTTTTCAGACATAGTTTGGGACTTACACACAACATATAACACTGACTCTAAAGTTGGAACTGATGAATTAAGCTCTTTTTAAATTTCTTAAAAATTAATGCATTAGCAAAAAGAAAAAAAAATCCAGAATCTGAATATTTTTTATTGCCAAGTACATTTTCACATTACTAGGAATACAGAGCAAGCTTCAAAATACAATTAGAAACCTGAAGGATTTGAAGCAAAAAAAATAAAACAAATAATAATAATAATTAAAGCAATCCGTACCAGTCCATCTCATCCAGTTTCACTCTTCTCTCCATTGGGTTTAGTAGTTAATCATAATTGTCAGTTTTGTCTGAGCAATTTAATTCCTCAAACATGTACTCTAACAAAACTGATAATTAGTTCACCCTTAAAAATACCATTAGGTATAACCTTGTGTTATATTTAACACGTTTAAGCATTTAGGAGCCAAGTATGGCATCAGATACATCAGCAGGGACCCTCTGGCTGCTTAAGCTAGTTTGATGAGTCTAAAGTCGAGATTAGACTTTCATAAAGAGCATCTTCTTTAGTATAGTCATTTCAACTTATTTCTAATGATTTGCATTAGTTCTGTTAATTATTATTTCTTTTTCTATGACAATGTCCCCCCGTGCACAATGTTTGAAAAGAGCTGTTCAAATAAGGTTTAAAATCATTCAGTTCAGGATCACTCAGAGCCAATCCCAGCAGGCATTGGGTTAAAGGCAGAGACACAGTCAGGACAGGTTGCTCATCCATCACAGGGATCACACACACCACACAGAAACTCCAGTTCACCTAATATGAATGTTTTCCCGACTGGGAAGAAATCATACTGTTAAGAGGACTTCAAGCTGATGGCAAGATATGTCATATTTCTTGCTGAGAATAGAGCGCTTGTGTTGTTGCAGTGCTCCACATAGCCATTGCGGCGCATGCCATTACAGATTGTACCTTTAAGAAGTTGTAGTGTGTTGTTTACCTTGAAACTACAACAAGAAAACCCACAACAAAAGTTTGTATATGAAACTTCATAAAATTATAAAGCTAGCATGCTATCACCTCATAGTGATGTACAAAACTGATCAAACTGCTTGCATGAAGACTCCGATATTGAATATGATGGTTTCAGTTGCTTCTGTAACTTATCTAATTTGTCTTGTCTTCTCTTAATTAGCCATCATCTTCATCATCTTCTAATAAAAGGTGATGCATTTTCTTTGTGTTGGCACTTTGTAAAGAGAAGATGAAAAAATCAATGCACTTATCAGTCAACCCAAGATCTCAGCAGAAAGCCTGTTCGTATCTGCAGTATAGCAATCATTCTATCATGCATAATCATGCTCTCCCTGGGTTTCTAGTCATCCTTTTCTTCCCGCAAGATAAAAGGAGAAGAGGTCAAAAGCCTCTTAGCATTGCTGCCTGGCTCCTTTGTCTCTGCTTCCTTTACAATGCAGAGGGATTGGGGAGGGGAAAATTCATTACCTACTATACCCGCTTAATCCAATTCACAGTCACCAGGGGTTGGAGCCTATCCCAGCAGGCACTGGGTGGAAGTCCCTGAGACACCCTGGAAAGGTTGCCGGTCCGTCAGGGCCCATATACATAGTCACTTATACACCATTCACACCTATGGGAAACTTAGAGACGCAAATTTGTCAAACATGCATGTGTTTGGAGAGAGTGTGCGTGTGTGTGTGTGTGTGTGTGTGTGTGTGTGTGTGTGTGTGTGTGTGTGTGTGTGTGTGTGTGTGTGTGTGTGTGTGTGTGTGTGCGTGTGTGTCTAAGACAAAGTGAGAACATGCAAACTCCATACAGATGGTGGGCCACCATGTCAACAACACTGGCAAACTGATAGGATTTTCTCAATAAATGGAGAAGCCTCAAAAATGTTGAAAATATTGGAAAGAATGAGGTGAGATTGAAAAACATCAAACATGGAGCAATTTTAAGGAATATGTTGCTTAGAGACAATTTATGGTTCTCTTCAAACTTTGAGCTCAAGTACTTTTAATCTTGATCTCTAATTGTTCCATCACATAAAGGAGGGGAGGTTTAAATAAAGTTCCCATATTGTATGTTTCCCATCTCAAAATCAGAAAAGCAGATGATTTAGGATTTTTTTTCCCTTTTTGTATTACAGTTTAATTATTCTTTATATCCAGATTCTAACTCTCAATACCCAGGTATTTCTAAAATCACAGGATGTATTTTGATTTTCAGGTGTGTAAGAGTCAGGACATTTTGCTCACCACAGATGAACAAAAGAATAAAAATAAATGTTTAAGTCACAAAAGCAGAACCATAAAAGTTAAAGGTGTACTTTATAGCTTTCCTATAATGGTTTCTATAGCTCTAAAGATATGTTGGAAGGATTAGTTTTTTTTACTGATTGCTAATTTTCCCATTATTGGTTCCTGTATTTAGCTCAAAATATGGTTCTGTTTCTTTTTCTCCTCTTAGACCCAGGTCCATTTCTCCTCTTATAAATGTGGAAGCCCTCCCTTCCCCAATGGATGACCATGTTCTGCAGGTGACCACAGACAATGTGAGAAAGTCCCTCTCCAGAGTCAACCCACGTAAAGCTGCGGGGCCAGAGAGAATCCCAGGCCAAGCCATCAGGGACTGTGGTGAGCAGCTGGCAGATGTCCTCGCTGATATCTTCAACTGTCCCAGGCAGTCATCCCCATGTGTTTCAAGTCTACGGCTGCCATACTGTGCCAGAGAAGTCCCCCTTGTCCTGCCACAATGACTACCGCCTCACTGCACTGCACTTTTATGATTGAGTTGCAATTGTATTGTCATTTTATGTTAAGTACATTGTGTTGCCCTGTGTATGAAATGTGCTGTATAAATAAAGTTTGACTTGACTTGAGTTGACTCCCATCATCATGAAGTGTTTCGAGAGGCTGGTTATGAAGCAAATCAAGCCCAGCCTCCCATCCACTCTGGACCCCCTCCAGTTTGCATACTGTGCTAACTGCTCTACATAAGATGACATCACCTCTGCCCTTCACCCAGCCGTGCCCCACCTGGAGAGAATGAACAGCTATGTGAGGATGTTGTTCATTGACTTCATCTCAGCTTTTAACACAATTACACCCCAACACCTAATTGAAAAGCTAAGCCAGCTGGGCCTTAACACCTTCCTCTGCAACTGGGTGCTGGACTTCCTCATGGGGCAGCCAAAGTCAGTTCACAAAAGTAGGATCACCTCAAGGACCATCACACTGAGCACCGGCACTCCACAGGACTCTGTGCTCAGTCCGCTCTTGTTCACCTCGCTGACTCACAACTGCACAACATCATCTACCTCCAACCTCATCATAAAGTTTGCTGATGACACTACAGTGGTAGGCCTCATCAGGAACAATGATGAATCACCATACAGAGTAGAGGTGGACCAACTGGTGGCATGGTGCAAAATCAACAACTTCTCGCAAAACATAGGGAAAACTAAGAAGGTAATCATCAACTTTAGAAAGACCAGCGCCCTCCATACCCCGTTGAACATCGATGGTACGGACATGGTGAGAGTCAGCAGTGCTAAGTTCCTGGGTGTGCACATCACAGAGGACCTCTCCTGGTCTTCATATGTCACTGCACTCTCCAAGAAGGCCCAGCAGTGTCTTCACTTCCTGCGGCATTTGAAGAAGGTGAGTCTCCCCCCACCCATACTCACCACATTCTACAGCGGCACCATAGAGAGCATTATGACCAGTTGTATCACTATCTGGCATGGGAATTGCAAGGCCTCCGACCGAAAGTCCCTTCAGCGGATAGTGAAGACAGCTAGAAAGATCATAAGAACTGCTCTCCCATCAATCCAGGCTATCCACGACACACGGTGTACTCAAAAGGCCCTAAGCCACATGAAGGATTCCACTCAACCTTCCCACATCTACTTCACTCTCCTACCCTCTGGCAGGAAGTACTGGAGCATCCATCCTGCCTCCACCAGTCTATGTAACAGTTTCTCAGGCTGTGAGCTTTCTCAGCAGCCTGAACACTCAGACTTTCCACACAATGACTTTTTGACCTTCTCTTTGCACTATTAACTGCAGTATCACTCTAAACAACACACCCACCTGCACAACTATTGCTGCCAGAAACTCAGTGTCAGGTGTTCTTGTGATGTTTAGATTTGTGAAGTACTTTTTGTTTTTTATGTACTTTTTTTTTGTATTTATTGCATGTGAAGGCAGTTCATAAATGGTGTTTGCTTGCTTTTAATCTATGACTCTGTATCAGCTATACTATATTTACATTGCTTGCCAATTTCCCCTCGGGGATGAATAAAGTATTCTGATTCTGATTCTTGGGTGGATGCTTGGGGCTCATGGGTAGCATGTCAAAGGTGGTACTATAAAGCCTTCTCCATATGCACATTTTCCGTGCACATCCCTCATATGACAGTATTTCATCGACCTTACTTGTACAGTTACCCATTTTATCTCGATCACACAGCAGTCCTTTTGTTCTCCTAGGCCTTTCCCGGTTCCTGATTTATCTGCTCTGCAAGATAAATAACACATCTGTTCAAACTTTGACACAATTGCTGTCTCACCCTGTTTTTTTTTTTTTAATCCTGTATTGATCTCTTAATAACTCTCAAAGCAGTCTCTCCTCCTCCCCTTTTCTCCCAGGGTTGTTTACAATCCTTTGGGCGGGGTAAAAGACAAAGTCACCCCAGGTGCTCTGGGACCGTGCACTTTATCCGATTCTGCCAAAAAGTGAAAAAGGATCAAGTTTAAGATCCTGGACAGAACCCCCCAAATTGTCATGGCTATTTTGCTAACAATGTTGGTGAGAATAAGAACCCAGTTCTTTCAGTAATGCCTTTTCATAAAGCTTTATCCAACCACACACAGAGATTGTGGAACCGAGAAATCTGTAGGTTTTCACTGTAGACACCGTGCTGTTGAGTATGGTGACCGGGGGGTGGTGGTGTTGGTGGACTCCTCCTGAAGTCCACTGTCATCTCCACTGTTTTGAGGATGTTCAGCTCCACGTTGCTCTGGCTGCACCAGAGGGCCAGCTGATCAACCTTCCGTCTATATGCAGACTTTCCTCAGCCTGACCAGCTGCCGCCTGTCTATCAGGAAGTTTTTAAACCACTGGCAGGTGGGGACTGGTACAGTGAGCAGGGTGAGTTCGGAGGAGCCGGGCGAGTTTGGAATACGTCATACGTCAGTTCATAAAAACACAATGCCCCACATTACTAAACCTTACACCTAAATCTGGAATTGATCAAAAAAAATTTAGATCCTATATCTACAGAAAGGTTATATATCTCATATATGACCTCATCATATTGCAGCACACTCAATATCTGGACAAGTTTAAATTAGATTGGGATGAGGGATCGGGAATTGAGCTCAGGGATGACTGGTGGAAGATTGCTCTCTTGAGTGTAAATTCTTTGACTTGCTGTGCCACACTTGGGAGTCATTCAATTTTAAATTTTACACAGGTTTCATATGACTTATTCCAAACTGGCAAAAAAATAAATAAAAATCAGAGCACTCATCTATCGCATGTCTACGATAGATGTCATCTTTCCCCAGCCAATCTGGCACATATGTTTTGACTATGTCCCAGGCTTAGCCAATTCTGGCAGGCATTCTTTGAGACTATTTCAGAGGTTTTAGAAATCAAAATGTATTGTCACTGCAAAGCAGGCAGATATTATTGCTTCCATGTCATTGTTGGCCGGTCAAAAAATCCTCTCGCTCTGGAAATCTGCCATGCCCCCCTCTTTCTCCTCCTGGCTTAGTGATGTTCTGCTTTATCTTAAGCTTGAAAAACATCAAATGCACATCAGGGGGGGGTCTACGGACGTATTCTTCTCTATCTGGCAACCCTTCATAAATTATTTTGACAATCTTACAAATTTATCTCCAGACCATGCCACATAATTGTATTATCTCTTTGTACGCATTGCCTCTACCTAGGCACCAAAGACTATAATGATGTCTGCTAGGGCTGACATGTTGACAAGTAAAGCTACCACACTGTTGACCTTGTTTTCGTTTCCTTTTTTTACTTTCTAAGGCAGGGACCGGGGGTGGGGATGGAAGGTTTGAAACAAGAGAATCAGTGTAGAACGGTTTATATTTGGTATGTATCTGAACCTTTTGTTCCTATAAAAAGATGTTTAAGAACACTAACCACTGCTTGCCTTACAAATTGTCCCCACTTTGTCCTGCTGATTATATCAGTCACTTGTGTGTTATGTGTTTCATTGTATTGTATTATGTTGTATTGTATTGTGGTGTATGGTTTTGTGGGGTGTATAATGTTGTATTGTATGTATTGTTGTGTATCTTAGTGCTATTGTATTGTGTTGTGGTGGACCACATCTGTTTTTATTTTTTGCTTTGACATGCCTAGGGACAACGGATGTAAATGAGCAGTATTGCTACAATCCGGCATGTTTACGTGTGTATCTGTGATACCAGTGTTCTGTGCTGTCCCTATTCAAATAAACAAACAAATAAACAAATAAATAAATAAATGTTGGTATAGTTTCTATTCTTCACAAGGATTGAGGAACAAAAACACATGTGCATTCACACACACACACACACACACACACACACACACACACGCTTAGCCCAGTCCACCCATATCCCCCATATGAGTGTAAATCTAATCTCAGTTATGTGTGTGTAGGTCTAACCCCAGCTATGTGTGTGTAGGTCTAACCCCAGCTATGTGTGTGTAGGTCTAACCTCAGCTATATGTGTGTAGGTCTAACCTCAGCTATGTGTGTGTAGGTCTAACCTCAGCTATGTGTGTGTAGGTCTAACCTCAGCTATGTGTGTGCCCTGCCTCCTGCTTTATGAACTGTTGTAAACCACGGAGAAGATGCCAGCTTGTGAATGCTCCCCCGCTGTTGGGCCAGGTGGATCCAGAGCCTAGAAAGAAATCAATATGCCTGCCAGGACATGCTCTGGTAAAAGCAGAGGGCTCAGCAGATGAAGGGAGAGCCTCAGAAACAATCTGCTGAAACACACATTTAGGAAATACACATTCACACGCACACATGCACACTATGAGGCAACTACACAGACTGCAAAGCCAAACATACACAGTGCTTGTGTATGCACACGTGCACACACACACACACTCTCTCTCTCTCACACACACACACACACACACACACACACATTTTTTTGTTTTGTTTTTACCTTTTACATTTAGCAGATGCTTCTATCCAAATCAAATTGCAAAAAGATTCAGCAATTAGCAGATACATTCATGTCAAACTACAGCCATCTTAAGAGCACTGAATAGTAGCTAAGAGTGCATGTCATTCCAAGTGCAATTAGTTTAAGGATGCAACAGGAAGATCACTATTCCTGACCAAAGCAAGGGGACTCAAATTACAATTTAGCCCAACAAGGCCACAGATCAACAACACTGTCACGCATAGATGTCATCTATGGGTTAAAGTTGGCCTGGAAAAGGAACGTTTTAGGCCTTTTTCAAATGAAATGAGCAAGCCTACAGTCCTTTTCTTCCCCCCCTTTTTCTCCCCAGTTGTACCTGGCCAATTACCCCACTTTTCCAAGCTGTCCTGGTCACTGCTCCACCCCCTGTGCTGATCTGGGGAGGGCTGCAGACTACCACATGCCTCCTTCCATACACGTGGAGTCGCCAGCCGCTTCTTTTCACCTGACAGTGAGGAGTTTCACCAGGGGGACGTAGCATGTGGGAGGATCACACTATTCCCCCCAGGTCCTAGTCCCCCTGAAGAGGCGCCCCGACCGACCAGAGGAGGCACTAGTGCAGCGACCAGGACACTTTCCCACATCCGGCTTCCCTCCCGCAGACATGGCCAATTGTGTCTGTAGGGACGCCCGACCAAGCCGCAGGTAACATTGGGATTCGAACTGGAGATCCCTGTGTTGGTAGGCAATGGAATAGACCACTCGGCTACCCAGATGCCCCCAAGCCTACAGTCCTGATGGAAGATGGGAGGTCATTCCACTATTTCAGCAGCAGGTGAGAGAAAAGTCTGAACCTAGGGCTCAGACCTTTTGAAGTGGGCATACACAGTAGCCTTCCAGAGGTGGAACAGAAGCAGGAGTGTACATGTTAATATGGATTTGCATGTAGGCCAGTGCAGTTCCTTGAATTACTAGGCAAACCATCAGCAAGGTTTTGAACTTTATGCAGGCAGTAACCAAAAAAATAGTGACATTCTGTTTAACCCGAAAATCTTACCAAAATAGTACATTTTATCATCAAAATAATGTCTAACAAAAAGAGAATATCTAGTCCTTTTGCTTAAGATCTTAGATACTAAGGAGGCGTTTGTGTGTGTGTGTGTGTGTGTGTGTGTGTGTGTGTGTGTGTGTGTGTGTGTGTGTGTGTGTGTGTGTGTGTGTGTGTGTGTGTGTGTGTGTGTGTGTGTGTGACATGTGACAATGTTGTGATGTGGCAGATACAGACAGATCGATACTAGAGCTTGTCAGGAGATTTCAATCAGGCATGTTCAGTCCTGGTCGCACATCTATATCCCTATACACATGGATGCATGCACGCACTCTCTCTCTCTCTCACACACACAACACTGCACACAATGTAAGAATAGCAGCCCTGTCAATAGTTCCTCGTCCCTGCAGAGATCTTAGATGTGTCACATCTGTACTAGCCTTTCTACTATCCCGGGCACAGTAAAAACCATTTACACCACCACCAGGATTCTGGAGCTTAATTGACAGATGGATGGATAGATGAATGGGTGGAGGAGTAGTAAGTAGTAGGACCATTCACAGCGATGACTATGGAAGATGGCTTCATGCATTTTGATAGCATCCATTCTGCGTTGGAAAAAAAAACACAAGTATTATATTGTTGTAGTGCCTCTCATCTAGCTAGTTGCTAGGTCATTTCTGGTACATTTCATTGCTTTAAACAACAGAGAGATAGAGACACAGAGAGAGAGAGAGAAAGCGAGAGAGAAAGAGGGAGAGCTAGAGAGAGAGAACATAATTTCGATCATTTCAGGTTTTCCACTGACAGCCAATGCTTCCAAAAATTAGAAATTTGTCACGATATGATGCTCAACTTAGACACGAACATGTTTTACAGTAAAATAAGAAAAGGTGTATATCCAAAAAAATCTAAATATTTTCTAAGATAGGTAGGAATGAAGGGTAATGATAGGTAACTTTCTGTACAGAGTGTAAAAATCAAGACAAAAAAAAATCACAAATAGGAGAAATCTTATAGAGCATTTGCAAAAACTCTTATAGGGAATATCAAACATCTTACAGTTCATTAAGAAAATCCTACTGGGTATTTAGAAAAATCTGATTGGACATTTAGAAATAATACTTTGCATTGCAGGTGGGGCTTCAGAACAGCAAAGAGCTCTAAAATATTGAGGTAAAATGAGAGCTCCATTAAGGCCATCCGACAAAACCAACAATGGGTGAATTGTGCAAGCCCATTGTAGATAAAGGTTACCCATCACAGGGAACATGAAATAGCGAGTGCTCTCTTGGTTGTGCTCACTTCCTGAAAAGCTGTTTGAAATGTCAGGTGTCCATCTGACAACTGCACTATAAGCTGTGTGAGAACTATGCAGGGCTACCGGCCCTGATCCTGATTATATAGCAAGAGTCAGGAACAGATGTGGAGACCAGGAACTGAAGTTAGAAAAAGAAGCATTTGGCACGAACACGTTAATATCAAGTTAAAACAAAGCTCTGCCCCAGGAAAACTAAACAGTGTCCACAGCTTTGCTTCTGAGCCGGGTAAGATGTTGCAAAAGAAACAGAGCCAATCAGGAATTAGCACTTTTGACCCAACTATTTGGCATGAGCCCTTGAGAAAACTTGGGAAAATTAAATGCTGTCCGTAGTTTGACACTGGAGTGGGGTAAACTTTTTGGCTGAGAAAGAAATGGAAGAAAAAAGAAAGAGAAAAGGAAAGAGGGGGGAAAATATTACTTGGCACAGATTCCTTGAAATATCTGAAAAGTAAAACAATGTATTTTATTTCACTTTTGCTTACATTAGGTTAGGCAAAGCTCAAACACCCTGAAGTACAAGGACTCCCCGAATAATATTTCCCATGAATATCCCAGTGAATATCCCAATGCATGTCTCCACTTAGGTTGGCAAGTCAAGCCCTCGGATATTTCGCATGCATATAGACACACAGCAGGTGTGTGTGTGTTTCTGTGCAACAAAGAGCCAAAGACAGACAACACAGGTAAAAAGTCAAACAGTGCATGTTACTGTACATAATTTCCCCTCCTGGTAAAGGTGAGAAAATGTTGGGTCCCCCCCCCCCTCCGTTTCTCCCCAACTGTATCTGTCCAATTACCCCACTCTTGGTCCCTGCTCCATCCCCTCTGTTGATCCGGGGAGGGCTGCAGACTACCACGTCTCCTCCGATACATGTGGTGTCACCAGCTGCTTCTTTTCAACTGACAGTGAGGAGTTTCACCAGGGGGACGTAGCATATCGGAGGATCACGTTATCCCCCCCCCCCCAGTTTCCCCTCCACCCCGACCAACCAGAGGAGGCGCTAGTGCAGCAACCAGGACACATACCCACATCCGCTTTCCACCCAAAGACATGGCCAATTGTGTCTGTAGGGACGCCCGACCAAGCCGGAGGTGACATGGAGATTCGAACCGGCAATCCCCGTGTTTGGTAGGCAACGGAATAGATTGCTACGCCACCCGGACACCCAATAAAATGTATACTATTTAACACAACTTTGAGCTTCACTATCTCTCAACTGACACCGAAGAGGTTTTTCTCCATCTTGCTTCCGTTTCACTTATTGCCACTCCTAAAATGCAGAACAGTTATCACTGCAGCTTTGTGCAGACCTCATCTGACAAGTTCTTGTTCGGCCGCATAGGACACAGAAATAGACGCACTGTGGAAAAAGCAAGTCTTCATATTTCTCACCTAGCCCGCTGGCATCAGTAGCAGGTGTAAATGAGGGAAGAAAGAGAGACGATATAATAAAGCACCTGCGAAGATGAACACACACACACACACACACACACACACACAAATATCACAAATATACATGAGGACAGACAGATGTGTGTAAATTGAAAACACGCACATCTCTGTGAACTTTTACATGGTGTGCATGCACACACACACACACACACACACACACACACACACACACACACACACCTCCAGCTAATAGCTCAATTAGCAAACTGTCACATCAGAAAGAGTGAGCTTGCTAAACCCACCTGTCTCTGAGGAGGACTGTTAAGACAGAGGAAGTAATAGATAGTATATGCAGAGGGAGCTACTTTGAAAACTAATTATGTGACTATAACAAGCAGAGAATTACATAGTTTGCTCCTGCAACCTATTATGGGATGTGTGTGTGTGTGTGTGTGTGTGTGTGTGTGTATGTGGGTGTCTTTGTACGTATCTGCATATGTGCGTGTGTGTGTGTGTGTGTGTGTGTGTGTGTGTGTGTGTGTTATTCTGTGTCTTTCCTGTGATCTCTCAATTTACCCGTGATGTCACAGAACAAAGGCAGTGATACATCAAAGCACACTGGCCCTCCATTGGGAACATGCCAAATGTAAATTTATGTTTAATTTTTATGTAAATTATCCCAAAGCAATGGCACTTTTTCGCTTCAGAATCAGGGGGAAACCGGATCACAAAAGAATCAAACCAGCATTTTCGACATCAAAGGTGTATTTCTCTATGCATTGATGTATTTCACCACACGGGCTTCATTCGGAGCCTGCATGAGGCAGGCTTACAATAAACTAATGTGAGCACGAGTCGATAACACGTACGTATATCTGCAGAGGATCAAAACGCATTACCTAATGAGTGCATATTAAATCATATCCAAGTTAATGTGTTACACGCACATCAACAGCACAACACGGTCATAATGGCCGCTGCTGGCAAAGAAATTCTTGGCCTACGAACACGAAAGCGGTGCTTTCACAGACAAGTGAGGGTAGATTAGTAAATTACAAGGTAAGGTTAAGCTAGATGAAATAAGGTTACAAAGTGATCACTGAATAAAAAAAGAATACATATATAGCAGATAGATGATGAGCCCTAGGTGTGAATGTGTTGGCCCTTGATGGCCTGGCGGCCTGTCCAGGCGGCTTGTCCAGGCAGCTTGTCCAGGATGTCTCCCCGCCTGCCACCCAATGACTGCTGGGATAGGCTCCAGCATCCCGCAACCCCGATTGGGATAAACGGCTTGGATAATGAATGGATAAATATATAACAGATAGATAATCAGCCAAATATATGTGTTGATACATGTTTGCACAAATAACCAAATTATGAATACTTGATATTTAAATTATGATTGTATTTGACCTTACAGATCACACACTCATACACAATTTTTTTGATTAATTGGGGTCGATCTCAAGATATACCCGACATTCCCTCACTCACTCACTCACTCACTCACTCACTCACTCACTCACTCACTCACTCACTCACACACACACACACACACACACACACACACACACACACACACACACACACACACACACACACACACACACACACACAATCATTTCACACAAAGAGACCTAAGAACGCTAAAAACTGGGTTGGAACAATGACGTTTTCACTCGACATGTTTTTTTTTCACAGCACACTTCAACTATCTTTCTGAACATAGTACTATAAAAAAAGAAAGAGCTAACTTTAACTTAAAGGTACAATCCATAATACCATCACTATGAGGAGTGTTGCATCAACACGAGCGTCTTATTGAAAACAAGAAACACAGCACATCTCTCCGTCAGGTCAATTTTGTGAATTTATTTGAGAAATGGAGACAACTGAAAGCCAAAAAAGGGATTGAAAGCGAAGTGGCATGGGACTGGTTATCTCATTCGCTCGTAATAAAGCAAACATTTACGAAGTCGGACCAAAACAATGGCAGAAGTGGGGGTGGACGCACGCTGTGTGCATCAATTGCGGCTTGTGCCTTTAAAATGTGCATATAATGCAGTTTTCCTCTGAACATGAGGAGGTCATATGAAACTCACATGACTGTTGCAGTTTAAATTAAGCCACTTTTACAGCTGCTTATACAGTATTTGCGTCATTTGATGCGGCTGTTGGTGTGGACTGTTTAACAGGACTGTTAGAAAGGGTACATTGGAAGGGGGCAACGGGGTGAGAATCAGTTAAATCCCGCAGGAATGGAGAGCAAAAGACCAGCCAGTTCATACCCTCTAACTTCCTCTTTCACACACACACACACACACAAAAAAAGAATATGAGATTTTCAATGCATGAAGTAATCTAATCTCTCTCTTTCGGCCCCTCCATGAAAACGCCTGTAGATGAGTGTGTGTGAAGTGAGATCGCCTTGAGATTGGTCAGCCTCTATATTTCTATCTTCCCCCTCCTCCCCCCATGCAAAATAGGAGATATTATCAATGCATGAAGCAATTTATTCTCCCTCTCTTATGAAAATGCCTGTAAATGAGTGTCTGTGAAATTCAGCAGAAGGCTTCTGTTTTCTCAAAGGTCAGTCTTTCACTCTCTCTCGCTCGCTCTCTCTCTTTCTCCCTCACTCTCTCCCTCCTTTTCTGTCTCTTTATGTCTCTCTGATCAGTCCATTTGTCAGAGGCCATTCTGTCTCTAACCCTGGTGGAGTCAATCCCATCTGGTAAGGTGCGTCCAGCCCAGCAAACATTCCCCATTATCGTATGTAAATTTATTAATTGGAGACTCATAACCATCTCGCCCCTTTTGCTTGACCCTTTCTTTGGTGTCTCACATGCGTGTGCACACACATGCGCGCACAAACACACACACACACACACACACACACACACACACACACACACATGCACAAACGAAAAAAACATGCTCAATAAATACACTCAATAAATATGTAAATAAATAAATATGAAAACATTGTATGTCTGAGACAAATCCTAAGAGAGACAGAGAGAGACAGAGAGAGAGAGCGAGAGAGACAGAGAGATGAAGTGAGGAGAGGAAAAGCAGAGGCAGACAGACAGACGCAGGGAGAATGAGAAAGAAAGAAAGAAAGAAAGAAAGAAAGAAAGAAAGAAAGAAAGAAAGAAAGAAAGAAAGAAAGAAAGAAAGAGAAAAGATGAATAAGAAGAAAAGCCAGAAGGAGAATGTGTGTAAAGCAAAGGCAGAGGTAGATGTGGGCTTAAAGGAGCTTTAAATAGAGGGTAAGGAAGAAAAAAAAGAAAAGATGATGGCAGACAGACCGATTGCATGAATGAAATCAGGGTTTTTCTGAGAACAAAATAAGAGGGGAAAACATCCTTTTGTTATGTTAAACATGCTGGCTCATTGGAAATGTCTTGGACTGCTTTATTCATTCTTACATTGTCATGGAGAATAATGGCGGAGATTGACACCGAGTCTCGCTTTGGATTAATCCACAGGCAGATCAAAGAATTGTGCACACAATGCAATGTGTAGATGCTTCTAAGCTGGAGAATAATGTGTATATTCACTTCAAAACTATCTAGCTAAGGGTGTAAACTCATAAGCTGCCCTATTAATGGCAACATTTCCAAAGAAGTGTTTGCTGTGGGCTTGAAGTAAGAGCACACATCCTTTCCATGACTTCACTGTATTGATTATAGTGAAAACAGCGACAATGACATAATCATGCTTCCTTAACAAGGATGGGTCCTGCATTAAAGTGTGTGTGTGTGTTTTTTTTAAAACTTAGTGAGTTGTGGCTCTTATCAGCCTGTCACAGTTAAAGGGATTGAAAATATACTGTAAATACATGTGTAGGTTGGTTGATTGTAACAGTGAGACTCAAAAAGAAAAGTTTCAGGGCATGTTTGACAGTTTATGAGAAAGTTGTGTGTTGTTGTATCGCCATTGTAAAGCCACTAAAAGGCGCCATCATCATCATCGGCAGTCAAACGAAGCGAGTATGACTGTCCTCTCCAATGGGTTGTCTACTTGTGGGTCTTCAGATGGCTATAGAGGCCGATCCGCGATCCACATATTTTGGTGCAGTGTGGAGAGGGGAAAGTGGCGGCGGTTGAGGTTTTTTCTCTCTCTCCTTGCAGTGCTGTCTTATTTTCTCTGCGGCACAGTGGCATTCATTTCATGACGTGCAGCTCGCTCCTGCACAGATTTCTTCCAAGAGCACCTATCCAGTGCAATGTGTTCCCAGTTGTTCGATGTGATGTTGAATTTCTTCAGATTGGTCTTGATATTGTCCTTGAAACATTTATTTTGCCTGCTGGGAGCTCACTGGCCTTCCTTCAGGTGGAAGTATAAAATCTGTTTGGAAAGACATGTGTTGCACATATGGATGACATGGCTTGTCCATCGAAGTTGGTGCTGCATTATTGTGGTGGTGATGCTAGTTATGTTGGCTTCTTCTAGAACTCTGATGTTGGAGCGTCTGTCCTTCTTTTAGCCGCCACTCGACTGCACTTGTCCAGTCCGAATGATATCCCAATGTTGTTGCTGTAGATCCTGGTGAGGTGGATCAGCGAGTCAATGTCTCACTCATTCCTGGTATACAGCTTGATGTCATCCATACTATATAGGAGGCAGCTGATAGTAACTCCACTTCTGAATATGTATCCATGGCCGCTCTTTGCGATGATCTGACCGAGGGAGTTCAGACTTATACAGAATAGCAGTGGGGACAGTGCATCACCTTGGTATATGCCACATTTGATGGTTACCTGTGTGATTGTTTTTGAGTTAGCCTCTAGTTTCATTTTCCACTGTCATATTGAGTTCTTGATGAAAGCTATGTGTCCTGTTGGCTTTGTATAGTGCAAAGCACTCCATGTGTGGGACTTTGAATCATAAGCTCTCTTGTAGTCAATCCAGACTGTGTTCAGGTTGGCCTGTCTGGTTTTAGAGTATTGGGTGACTGCTCTGTCAACCAGTAGCTGATGCTTTGACCCTCTGGTGTTGTTCCCAATTCCTTTCCGAGTTTCTCTCATGTATTGACTCATGTCCCCATTAAGTTTAGCTGCTATGATGCCTGACAGGATCTTCCATGTTGTGGAGAGATAGGTTATTGGCCAGGAGTTTGAAGGTGTTGTACCCTTGTAGGGATCCTTCATGATCATTATTGCTCTCCCCTGTGTTAGCCTGTCAGGATGAGACCCTGATGTCAGCAGCTGGTTCATCTTTATCGCCAGGCATTAATGGAGTGCCATTAGCTTCTTCAGCCAGTAGGCGTGAATCTGGTCAGGGCCTGGTGCAGTCCAACTCTTCATGTTTGAGACTTGTTGTTGAATATCGACCAGTGTGTGATAACTGGTTCCTGTTCTGGGATACTGCTGTGGTCTCTTCTTAGGTCCACCAGCCACTTGGTATTGGTGTTGTGTGATGCCTGCTTTTCCCATATATCCTCCCAGTATCACTCGGTGTCTGCTCTGATGTTATTCCCTTGTTACTCTACAGCTGGGAGTACATTTTGGATGGAACAAGGTATTTACTCTTTTGGCTTCTACTTCTCTAGTGTATCTCTTCGGGCTGGTGGCTAGAGCTGTGAGCCTTTATTTGGCAGTTTCTAGGGCCTCACTTATGGACATCTTGCTGTACTTCTTCAAACAGGGCCTGTCTTTCATCATACCTTTCTGCACCTTTGTTAACTGGCTAACATCTCTCTGTGCTGTTTTGATCTTGGTTTCCAGCTTTCTCTTCCATGGAGGGCAATAGATTTTTTTTAAATGAGTGACAGGGGTAGTAGTTCTTGAAGAGGTGAGTTTTCAACCTGCGCCAAAAGATGGGCAGTGACTCCGCTGTCCTGACATCAGTGGGGAGTTCATTCCACCACTGTGGGGCCAGGACAGAAAAGAGCCATGACCGGGTTGATCGGCAGCAGGGGCCTCTGAGCGACAGAGCAACCAGGTGTCCCGAGGCAGCAGAGCGAAGTGGTCAGGCGGGGGTGTAGGGCTTGATCATGGCCTGGAGATAGGAAGGAGCTGTTCCTTTCACTGCCCTGTAGGCTGGCACCAGAGTCTTAAACTGGATGCGAGCACCAGAGTCTTAAACTGGATGCGAGCAGCTACTGGGAGCCAGTGTAGGGACATAAGAAGGGGAGTTGTGTGGGAGAATTTAGGGCGGTTGAACACCAGACGAGTTGCAGCTTTCTGAACAAGCTCCAGAGGTCTGATGGCCGACGCCGGGGCACCAGCAAGGAGGGAGTTGCCGTAGTCCAACCGGGAGATGACCAGAGCCTGGATGAGCACCTGTGCTGTCTCGTTGGTGAGGAATGGGTGAATCCTCCTCATGTTATAGAGGAGAAATCTGCAGGAGCGAGCAACCGATGCAGCGTTCACAGCAAACGACAGTTGGTCATCAAGGATCACACCCAGATTCCTCGCAGTCCGAGTTGGCGTCACCATGATGTTGTCAATGGGGATGGCCAGGTCTCGGTGTGGGCAACCTTTCCCCAGGAGGAACAGCTCTGTCTTGTCCAGATTGAGCTTCAGGTGGTGTGTCGCCATCCACTCCGAGATGCCAGTCAAGCATGCAGCAATGTGTGTCTCTACTTGTGTGTCAGAGGGAGGGAAGGACAAATGACAAGATCAGCTGGGTGTCATCGGCATAACAATGGTAAGAGAAGTCATGCGAGTGAATAACAGAACCTATGGATGTCGTGTACAGGGAGAACAGGAGAGGACCCATAACCGAACATTGTGAAACTCCCGTAATCAGTCTGCGAGGCTCCGACACAGATCCCCTCAATGTCACCTGGTAAGAGCGACCCATCAGGTAGGATGCAAACATTGAGAGTGCAGAGCCTGTGACACCCAGCCCCTCAAGGGTAGAGAGGAGGATCTGGTGGTTCACTGTGTCGAACGCAGCTGACAGGTCCAGGAGTACCAGGACAGAGGAGAGAGAGTTTGCTCTAGCAGAGTGTTATTCTGTCCCCGCAAGGAGGGCGGTCTCTGTGGAGTGACCCACCTTGAACCCAGACTGGTTGGGGTCCAGGAGGCTGTTCTGGTGGAGGTACAAAGAAAGTTGGTTAAAGACAACACGTTCGAGAGTTTTGGACAGAAAAGGGTAGAAGGGAAACCGGTCTGTAGTCTTTGACATCAGAGGGGTTAAGTGATGGTTTCTTGAGCAGGGGGTTGACTCTAGCAGTCTTGAAGGCAGATGGAAAGCATCCTGCCTGGAGGGAGGTGTTGATGAGGTGGGTTAGAAAGGGAAGGAGTCCAGGCGTTATAGACTGAAGAAGAGGGGAGGGGACCGGGTCAAGAGAACATGTGGTGGGGCGACTGGATGTGATGAGGTTGAGGACCTTGTCAGGGGAGAGGGGAGCGAGGTGGGATAGGGTGGGACATGGAGAGGTGAGGGAGGGTGCAGAGGGTAGGCTCGTGCAAGGAGCGCTAACCTGGTGGTGAGAAAAGGAGGATCGGATGTTTTTTACCTTCTTGTCAAAGAAGTTAGCGAAGTCATCAGGGAGAAGGGAGGAAGTAGGAGGAGGAGGTGGGAGTTGAAGAAGTGTAGAGAAGGTTTCAAAGAGTTTCTTAGGATTAGAGGCAGAGGACTGGATTTTAGAGCAATAGAAGGCAGCTTTAGCAGCAGAAAGGGAGGAGGAAAAAGTAGAAAGAAGAGATTGGAGGTTGAGAAGGTCCTCTGGGAATTTGCCTTTTCTCCATTTGCGCTCTGCCCCTCTTAGGCTCCGTCTGTCAGTATGTACTGAGTCGGACAGCCAAGGGGCAGGTGGAGTTGGGCGTGCAGGCCAGGAGGTGAGAGGACAGAGATTGTCCAGAGAAGAGGACAGGGTAGAGAGAGGAAGCTCAGTAGCAGTGTCAGGGGGTAGGAGAGAGAAAGATTCAGGTGCACCTCTAAACATGGAGGGCCGGGTGCTGCACAGCATATATTTGCAGTCATACGTACAGATATACAATGGGAAGTGCATAGAGAGATCAAAATGCACAAAGCTACTTCCACACTTCATGCTCAAAACACAGACATACACACACACACACACTTGCTTGCTTGCTGGTTGTCCATCGTGCCCGATGATGACCATCTTCTTCTATTTGTGGGTCCTTTGAGGACTCAGATAGCAGAAGATACCTGCGCAGAGATGGTTTTTAAAGTGGCATGGGGGGTGCGCTTCTCCCAACGCCACATGACTTGATTGTAGAGGAGATGGTTCCGATGGCAAGGGGGATCCCTAGACGACCGGCACCTCCACACAACTGCAGGGGGCTGCCGAAAATCCAGTTTTTCGGAAACCGCCTCGAAGCGTGCCGCCACAGCTTGCTTTTCTGTTGGGGTACGCTCCCTTAGCCTTATGTCTTCCAGACTCACCCACAAGGCAGCGGGGCAGTGGTTGATAGGTGCCAGTGCCTGCACACCATATCTCTGGGGCCCACTGCTGCTCCGAGATCCCCTGCCAAGTTAGCCTGGAGCCGCAAGACCCCAGTTACCTTGTGTGGCCACGGGGGAGGCCTGGCAGGAGTCTTGGTGAAGGAGAGGCTATGTACTGGCAAGGGAAGGCTTACACGCTAGGATGCTTCCCTATTCGCCACAAAGGCTAGCCAGCGGCAGCAAGCTAAGGGCAGGAGGGACACAAGCGGGTTGGAAGAACACATGCACCTTCCCTCCAACTACACACTGCTGCACTAGACGCATCACAACACCCTGTGTGTATGTACACACACACACACACACACACACACACACACACACACACACACACACACACACACACACACACACACACACACACACACACACACACACACACACACACCAAGAAAGCACTGATAAGTACACACAGAGTAGATCGTGATAACAGAAAAAGATTAGGTTAGAGGAAAGAGAGATGGCAACCTCTTTCAAAAAGAATTAGAGTGAGGGGATATACACCGATCAGCCACAACATTAAAACCACTGACAGGTAAGTGAATAACATTGATTATCTCATTACAATGGCATTTGTCAAGGGGTGGGATATATTAGACAGCAAGTGAACAGTCAGTTCTTGACGTTGATGTGTTGGAAGCAGGGAAAATGGGTCAAGCGTAAGGAGTGACTTTGACAAGGGCCAAATTGTGATGGCTAGACGACTGGGTCAGAGCATCTCCAAAATGGCAGGTCGTGTGGGGTGTTCCCGGTATGCAGTGGTCAGTACTGACAAAAAGTGGTCCAAGGAAGGACAACCGGTGAACCAGTGACAGAGTCATGGGCGGCCAAGGGTCATTGATGCACGTGGGGAGTGAAGGCTAGATCGCCTGGTCCGATCCCACAGAACAGCAGCTGTAGCTCAAACCAGATTAAGAACACAGGTCACCAACAGTAATCTTGTACCCAGGCATCTCCAGGATTATGGTTGCAGTGGCATATACAAGCTCATTGGTCTCTGTTATATCAGGTGATGTTTCACCTGGTACAACCCACCCTACAGTGATACTGTGGCCACAAACATCAGTAAGGAGTTTTTGAACTTTTGGATAAGTGCTTTACCCCAGACCATCAACTGAGAAAGATATTCAACACGAACACCATCAAAATTAGTTACAACTGCATGCCTAACATTCAACAAATAATATTGTCCCACAACACAATAATCATCAACAAATCAACGAAACCTTCATCAGAACCGGACTCCCCCGGCTGCAACTACCATGTGAACGACTCACGCCCCCTTGAGGGAAAATGCCAGACGAAGGGAGTTATCTACCAAGCTACAGTGACGAGAGAGGAATACGCCAAAATAGAGACATACATCAGTCTAACAGAGGGAACATTCAAAAAGAGGTTTATGCACACATGTAGCTTTAGAAACAACCGTTTAAAGAATGTAACATCTTTAAGTCGTTATATTTGGTCATTGGCGGACAGAAACATTAATTATTCAACCACCTGGAAAATCCTCTCAAAGAATAGGGCATATTCAACAAGCAGTAAAATGTGCAACCTATGTCCAACTGAAAAATAGTTTATCATGCACAAACCAGAAATGTCCACATTGAATAACAGGAATGAATTGGCCAGCAGTTGCAGACATAGATATAAGCACCTCTTTTATAATTACAAATAAATCATGACAGCAGACAAATACCCCCCCTCCCCCCCAATTTGACAGTTAGCAATCACATGTTTTTGAATTCTGAATCGCACCTCTGTTAGCGATCACGTGTTTTTGAAATTTTTGTACTTACACCTCTCCCTTCCCCATTGGACAATGTGCACGTGATGTGTATGACAAGGCAGTAGATGGCATGTCCTTTTGTCGAGTAGTTTTATTGACAGCTGATGCTTGCTTATAGCATGAAACAGACTTGTACGGTCTCGGAGAACTTACTTGACTAACTGAATTGCATATATATATATATATATATATATATATATATATATATATATATATATATATATATATATATATATATATATATATATATATATATGTTCCGCTCCTCGTTTATTGAGCACTTTTATCAACAACACCACTGAAGGTTTCCATGGGGAAAAACCCCTCATATATATATATACATACATATATACATATACATACATATATACATATATACATACATATATACATATACATATATATGTATATATTCTTTCAGCTGAATAGAGAAAACCAAAAAAAACAAACAAACCAAATGTTAGTTGAATAGACTAAAAATGTATCCTTCCACCAAATTGGTGGTATTAATAAGAGAACTGTTGGCAAAACTGAGGTGTAAATGATAAAAAGTTGAAATTTATCTCCATTTTCCTTTTCAAGTCCAAGATGTATATTCTTTGTTTGTCTTTTTATTCTGATATTTCTAGCACTTTCCTTCCCTCTGTACCTCTGCCTCTCTCTGAAATTCTCTCTCAGATATTTTCTTCAAGTAATACAACCACAGAAAAAGATGAAAGGCTGTGTGTGTGTGTGTGTGTGTGTGTGTGTGTGTGTGAGAGAGAGAGAGAGAGAGAGAGAGAGAGAGAGAGAGAGAGAGAGAGAGAGAGAGAGAGAGAGAGAGAGAGAGAGAGAGAGAGAGAGAGAGAGAGAGAGAGAGAGAGAGAGAGAGAGCAGGCTGGTTGTCGCCATTAAATGTGTAAATTAATCCTAACACTACCGTTGCATATCCTTGTTAGTTGTGATTTCTCATCATTCCTACAGCGATGACAGAGCAGAGGAATATATATAGCTATATATATATAGTAGATATAGATAGATAGATAGATAGATAGATAGATAGATAGATAGATAGATAGATAGATAGATAGATAGATAGATAGATAGATAGATAGATAGATAGATAGATAGATAGATAGATAGATAGATAGATAGATAGACAGACAGATAGATAGATAGATAGATAGATAGATAGATAGATAGATAGATAGATAGATAGATAGATAGATAGATAGATAGATAGATAGATAGATAGACAGACAGATAGACAGATAGATAGATAGATAGATAGATAGATAGATAGATAGATAGATAGATAGATAGGAACAAACAATGACAAAAAGGATGGGAGGCCGACGAGAGTGGAACGTTGAGGGGAGAAATAGTAACCTAAATGAGAACAAAGGCAGAAAATTAGAGGAAAGGGGGGTGAAGAAATACGGGGGGGGGGGGGAGTGTGCTAAACCAAAAAAAAAAGAAAAACCAGGAAGAGAAAATATATTTCATTTTAATCATATTCCTGGCAGTGAGAGGGAATTTGTTTTCAGGAGAATGTGTATGCAACTTCATACACAACTACACAAAACCAAAGCAGACTGAAAAAAGAGAACACATCAATAGATCTCGTTATCAGGAACAATATTTCATACGCCGCTGATATAAAATTCCATTCCTCTGTTCACTTTGTCAAAATGCAAGCTGTAAGTCCACAGTGTGTGAGATATTACTGTGAGCCTCATGAATGTGAATAATGACTGGTCTGAGACAACATGTGGGCCTTCTGAAACCACAGGAAATCATCTCCCTCTGCGCCACTCCGGTCTCTTCTACAATCTCATTGGCTAGTTTCTTTTTCTGCTACCTCTTTTTCTGCTACCTACTTCTGTCTGTCCATCTGTCTGTCTGTCTGTCTGTCTGCCTGCCTGCCTGCCTGCCTGCCTGCCTGCCTGCCTGCCTGCCTGCCCGTGCTTGCTTGCCTGTTTGTCTGCCTGTCTGTCTGCCTGCTTGCCTGCCTGTCTGTCTGTCTTGTTCTGCCATTCTGTCCATAGAGATGTACAACCACCTGTCTGTCTATGGTTCTATCTATCTATCTATCTATCTATCTATCTATCTATCTATCTATCTATCTATCTATCTATCTATCTATCTATCTATCTATCTATCTATCTATCTCTTTATATATTTCCCTCCTCTCTTTCCAACTTCATTAGACAAAAAGCTAGGTAGCGCAAAATAGTCCAGATGGGCCAAATGTGTCCTCTTTGTGTGTGCTTAATTGTGTGTGCGCGTACATGTTAGTGCATGTGTATAATGGAGGGTGGATTGCGGGTTGGCAGGGTAGATAAGGGGGTGAGATGTGGGGGTAGAAGAGGGGTTTGAGGTGGGGGCTGAACTCTTTAACCTGTAGTGGAAGGCAGGGAGATGGAGGTGAAAGACATCAGAGCACAGCACTCCGAAATTGAATTTTCAAGAGGCTTTCGTTCGACCAGGTCACCAGACTGAGAGAGAGAGAGCGAGAGAGAGAGAGAGCGAGAGAGAGAGAGAGAGAGAGAGAGAGAGAGAGAGAGAGAGAGAGAGAGAGAGAGAGAGAGAGAGAGAGAGAGAGTAAGGGGGTTGCATAGAGCAGGAGTAAAAAGGAGTGAGCAAGAAGAGCGAGAGAGAGGGAGAGAGAGAGAGAGAGAATAAGGGGGTTGCATAGAGCAGGAGTAAAAAGGAGCGAGCGAGAACATTATGGGGAGGAAGAGAGAGAAAAAGAGAGGCAAAATCTATTTTGTTTGGCATTCAGGTTTGAGCACTGGTGGAACATGGCCATTCAACCTACACACACCCACACACACACACACACACAGACACAGACACCCACACACACACACACACACACACACACACACACACACCCACACACTCGCACTGACCTTTCGATAGGTTTCATCATTCCCCATAACCTGTTCTTTTCCTCACCTTTTGTTTCATTATTTTCCTGTTCTCAAGGTTTCATTTCTTAAATCACCAGCCTGGATACAATACAAAATAAAGCAAGCAAGACATACAGACTAACAGAGAGACAAAGAGACAGACAGACAAACAAATAAGGGCAATGGGTTAAACGAGATATGCGTGATATTTTAGTTTTCCTAAAACTTAATATGACTTGTCAATATCGGGTGGAGTTCCTGAGTGTTTGTGACTGAAACAAAGTAATTTTCCAAACTTAGTGCTGGGCAATATGGCTGAAAATGTTTATATCAGAAGAAAACTATTTTCAAGTCAAGTCAATTTTATTTGTATAGCCCAGTATCACAAATAAAATTTGCCTCAGTGGGCTTTACAGCAACACAACATCCTGTCCTTAGACCTTCACATCAGATAAGGAACAACTCCCTAAAAAAAAAAAAAAATCTTTAACAGGGAGAAAAAATAGGAAGAAACTTCAGGGAGAGCAGCAGAGGAGGGATCTCTCCCCCAGGATGGACAACGGGCAATAGATGTTGTCTGTACAGAATAAAACACAATTGATGGGCGTCTGGGTAGTGTAGTGGTCTTTTCCCTTGCCTACCAACATGGGGATCTCTGGTTCGAATCCCCGTGTTACCTCCGGCTTGGTCGGACGTCACTACAGACACAATTGGCCGTGTCTGTGGGTGGGAAGGCAGATGTGGATATGTGTCCTGGTCACTGCTCTAGCCCCTCTTCTGGTCGGTTGAGGTGCCTGTTCGGGGTGGGGGGGGTGGTGGTAACTGGGGGGAATAGCGTGATCCTCCCACATGCTACTTCCCCCAGGCGAAACTCCTCACTGTCAGGTGAAAAGAAGTGGCTGGCATCTCCGCATGTATCGGAGGAGACATGGTAGTCTGCAGCCCTCCTTAGATCAGCAGAGGTGGTTGCGCAGCAATCAGGAAAGCTCGGAAGACTAGGGTAACTGGCCAAGTACAATTGGGAGAAAAACTGGGGAAAAAAAACACAATTTACAGAATACAACGCTGAAAGAGGATATTAAAATTATAATGGAATTATAAAATATATGAAGAATATGATGAGGATGATGCAGAGCAGTGTCCAGATCCCACCAGAAAAGCCCAGGACCTGAACCACGTGACCACCATCACCATGTAGACCTGACAGGAGGACAGACTACACATGCACACAGGGGAGACTCATATCACACTATTCACATACACATGAGAAGAGATAAGAAAAAAACATTAGCCCCACATCGGAGTGAGAGAAGGATATAACATTGAAAATAGGATAATAAAAATACATGGATTGAGATATATAAATTGTCTGATGAGGAGGATGCCAAGCAGTGTCCAGGTAATGACCACCATTATGATGGAGACCTGGCAGGAGGAAAGCCTATATGTGCACAGAGGGGAGACTCACATCACACCATTCACATATATGGGAGAAGATAGGAAAAGACATTATTCTCAGAGAGAAAGACACGAGAGAGAAGAGAACAGATTACAAGAATATATACTCTAAATTGTCATCAGTAGGACAGATCCTGGTGAATTCATTGAGAAAGAAACTGACCTGCCATGCAGTACAGGTCATGAAGTATTAAATTTAAAGGCAACTGATTGTAGCTTAAGGCAAAAAGACGCGTTTTAAGTTTGGATTTAAAGGACTCAACACACTGATTGTCTGATGGCAGCAGGCGGGTTATTCCACAAGAATGGGGCCCGGTAGGGAAAGGCCCTGACACAGCTGACTTCTTTTTAACTTTCGGTACAAACAGGAGCCATTTATTTTGAGCGCAAAGAGTTTGAGATGGAATGTACGATTTAAAGAGATCAGACAGGTATGATGGGGCGAGCCCATTTAGGATTTCATAAGTCAGCAGAAGCACATTGAAGTCTGATCTAACATGGATAGGAGGCCAATGAAGAATTGGTGTAATATTAATATGCTTGTGAAAGTAAAGGCTGAGATCAAACGTAACGCCGAGATTTTTAGTTTCCACACTTTGTGAAATCAGAGTTGCCAAGCGTTACTGTTACTTGATCAAATTGGTATTTGTGTCTAATAGTATTAACAACCAGCATCTCTGTTTTATCCAAACTTAAAAGCAGGAAAATTAGAAACATCCAATTTTTCACAGCAGCCAAGCAGACCTCTAAATTAGTCATTTGAGTATGATCATCAGCCTTTATATGCACATACAGCTGAGTATCATCTACATAGCAATGGAAATGTATTCCATAACTGTGTATAATTTGGCCAAGAAGCAAAATATAAAGAATGAAAAGCAGAGGGCCAAGAACCAAGGCCTGAGGTAGGCCATATTTAACATCAGGGAATTTTGATGTACTATTATCAGAGGAGACACACTGTGTTCTTCCGGATAAGTAGGTTTTAAGGCAAGAGGGATCTAGGCCAGATACACCAAATATACAATTCATTCTATCCAATAGTATACAGTGATCAACAATGGTGTCAAAAGCTGCACTGGGGTCCAGTAGTAGAAGAATGGAGGTGGAATCAGAGTCCATAGCAAGTAGATAATTCACCACTCTGGTCAGAGCAGTTTCAAGCACCAAAGCTGTGAAGGCAGATATGCTCAGCCATGGCGTTGACTGATTATTTTGCTCCTGATATGTCATACACCACATGGACATGTTAACAAGGTTAAAAACTTGATATTCAAAAGTCTTTAAAAGTCAAGTTAACCTTAAACTGATGAATCATACAAACTGCATTGTGGGTTTGTGTCTCACTGGATTTTTTCCATCCTCAGCATCCCTCTCCTCTGATTGGCTGAGGCATGATTTAAATTGCTCCCTCCCTCTCTCAATCCATTGTGCTTTTAGCAAGATTGTAATTATCTGTAATTCCACTTTCTTCTTCCCCTCTTTATTTCATTACACAATTCATCATCCCTCTCTTAAACAATCTATCAAATTCACTCTTCCTCTGTGCCTTCTGCCTTTCTCTCCATCTCTCTCTACCTTCATTTATCAATTTCTCTCTGTCCCGGTACTGTACAGTGTCCAGTAAAGTACAGGGTCGAACAGAATGGAGGGGAGTGAGATATTTAATGTGAAATGAACTGAATTGCTAAACCTCTAAGCAAGACTGAGAGCTGGTTTTCAGAGGGGCTCTAGGCATACACATAACTACAAATTATTTGAGGGGGGTCGTGCCCCCCCCACAGACATAATAATGAGAAAATACCAATCTTTTCCTCCAATATATATTAGAAAATTGCTTAAATATGTCCTCATTTTCAGAGGTGGGAAGTAACGAAGTACAAATACTTCGTTACTGTACTTAAGTAGATTTTTCAGGTATCTGTACTTAACTTGAATATTAATTTTTCTGACGAATTTTTACTTTTACTCCCTACATTTTAACACAAACTTCTGTACTTTCTACTCCTTACATTTTCAAAACAGGCACGTTACTTTAGTTTCAATGCATTCGGGGGGAATTATCAACATTATAGCCTTGTAGACTCATAAGTCAGTCTCTAAACGCTTAGCGGAGATGATCTCAAATAGTCTCGTGATACCAGACAGATGTAATTTCATTTGAAGTTGGAATGGTTAATATAAAAGTAGAGCTGAACTACTACTACTACTACTACTACTACTACTACTTCCGGCTGCTCCCGTTAGGGGTCGCCAAAGCGGATCATGCATTTCCATTTCTTCCTGTCTTCTGCGTCTTCCTCTCTCACACCAGCCACCTGCATGGCTTCCCTCATCACATCCATAAACCTCCACTTTGGCCTTCCTCTTTTCCTCTTTCCTGGCACCTCCATATTCAGTATCCTTCTCCCAATATACCCAGCATCTCTCCTCCACACATGTCCAAGCCATCTCAATCATGCCTCTCTTGCTTTATCTCCAAACCGTCCAACCTGAGCGGTCCCTCTAATATAATCGTTCCTAATCCTGTCCTTCTTCATTACTCCCAGTGAAAATCTTAGCATCTTCAACTCTGCCACCTCCAGCTCCGCCTCCTGTCTTTTCATCAGTGCCACTGTCTCCATACCATATAACATAGCTGGTGTCACAACCATCTTGTAAAACTTCCCTTTAACTCTTGCTGGTACCCTTCTGTCGCAAATCACTCCTGACACACTTCTCCACCCATTCCACCCTGCCTGCACTCTCTTTTTCACCTCTCTACTGCACTGCCCGTTACTTTGGACAGTTGACCCCCAGTGTTTAAACTCATATGCCTTCATCACCTCCACGCCTTGCATCCTGACCATTCCACTGTCCTCTCTCTCATTCACACATAGGTATTCTGTCTTGCTCCTACTGACTTTCACTCCTCTTCTCTCCAGTGCATACCTCCACCTCTCCAGGTTCTCCTCCACCTGCACCCTACTCTCGTTACAGATCACAATGTCATCCGCGAACATCATCGTCCATGGAGACTCCTGCCTGATCTTGTCCGTCAGCCTGTCCATCACCATTGCAAACAAGAAAGGGCTAAGAGCCGATCCTTGATGTAATCCCACCTCCACCTTGAACCCATCTGTCATTCCAACCGCACACCTCACCATTGTCACACTTCTCTCATACATATCCTGCACCACTCATACTTCTCCGCAACTCCCGACTTCCTCATACAATACCACACCTCCTCTCTTGGCACCCTGTCGTATGCTTTCTCTAAATCCACAAAGACACAATGCAACTCTTTCTGGCCTTCTCTATACTTCTCAATCAACATTCTCAAAGCAAACATCGCATCTGTGGTGCTCTTTTGTGGCATGAAACCATACTGCTGCTCGCTAATCGTCCCCTCTTAACCTAGCTTCTATTACTCTTTCCCAAATCTTCATGCTGTGGCTGATCAACTGTATACCTCTGTAGTTGTTACAGTTATGCAAATCACCCTTGTTCTTGAAAATCGGTACCAGTATGCTTCTTCTCCACTCCTCAGGCATCCTCTCACTTTCCAAGATTGTGTTAAACAATCTTAAAAACTCCACTGCTATCTCGCCTAAACATCTCCATACCTCCACAGGTATGTCATCAGGACCAACTGCCTTTCCACTCTTCATCCTCTTCATAGCTGCCCTCACGTTCTCCTTGCTAATCCACTGAACTTCCTGATTCACTATCCCTACATCATCCAACCTTCTCGCTCTATCATTTTCTTCATTCATCAACCCCTCAAAGTACTCCTCCCACCTTCTCAGCACATTCTCCTCGCTTGTCAGCACATTTCCATCTCTATCCTTGATCGCCCTAACTTGCTGCACATCCTTTGCAGCTCGGTCCCTCTGTCTAGTCAATCGGTACAAGTCCTTTTCTCCTTCCTTAGTGTCTAACCTGTCATACAACTCACCATACGCCTTTTCCTTTGCCTTTGCCACCTCTCTCTTTGCTTTACGCTGCATCTCCTTGTACTCCTGTCTACTTTCTTCATCTCTCTGACTATCCCACTTCTTCTTTGCCAACCTCTTCCTCTGTATACTTTGCTGTACTTCCTCATTCCACCACCAAGTCTCCTTGTCTTCCTTCCTCTGTCCTGATGACACACAAAGTACCTTCCTAGCTGTCTCCCTCACTGTTTCTGCAGTGGTTGTCCAGCCATCTGGCAACTCTTCACTACCACCCAGTGCCTATCTTAGCTCCTGCCTGAACTCCACACAACAGTCTTCCTTCTTCAACTTCCACCATTTGATCTTCGGCTCTGCCTTCACTCGCTTCCTCTTCTTGGTCTCCAAAGTCAATAGTAGAGCTGAACGATTTGGGGAAAAAAATGACTATACCGGTTTTTTCGAATTTTTTTTTAATTCATATTTTCAGGGGATAGACCTATCATAAAATGATCTACTTCTCTGGCTAAGATTCACAGTGCCTTGATGGAAGTCATAGACGTTTGAATTCATAAAACAATCTTTTCACCAAGAACTATTCTCGGGCTAGCCTTTTCAAATTAATCTGTGCCTTCAACTAAATTAAAACATAATGATAATGTAACTTTGACTAAAAATAAAGGTGGCATAGGGAAATGGCCGAGCCTGTACTTTTTACTTTTATACTTTGAGTACATTCAGAGCCTGTACTTTTTACTTTCAACTTGAGTAAAGACGTTGAGTCAGTACTTCTACTTTTACCAGTCTATTTTTACCCAAGTATCTGTACTTCTACTTGAGTAAAGAATAAGATTGCGTGTACTTTCGCCACCTCTGCTCATTTTACGAACACTGTCAACAGATCTGTCTCTTGTTATTTTCAATTTTTTTCCATTTGTTAAGGAACTCCCCCCCCAATTGTACACTTGGTTGCACCCACCTAGCACACACACAACTTGGTTGTGTGATTTAGCATGTTATTGTTGCTATTACTACTATTACGTCCGGCTGCTCCCGTTAGGGGTTGCCACAGCAGATAATTCGTTTCCATCTCTTCCTGTCCTCTGCATCTTCCTCTGTCACTCCAGCCACCTGCATGTCCTCCCTCACCACATCCATAAACCTCTTATTTGGCCTTCCTCTGTTCCTCTTCCCTGGCAGCTCTGTATTCAGCAGCCTTCTCCCAATATACCCAGCATCTCTCCTCCACACATGTCCAAACCATCTCAATCTTGCCTCTCTTGCTTTGTCTCCAAGCCGTCCAACCTGAGCTGTCTGTCTAATATAATCGTTTCTAATCCTGTCCTTCTTTGTCACTCAGAATGAAAATCTTAGCATCTTCAACTCAGCCACCTCCAGCTCCAGCTCCTGTCTTTTCGTCAGTGCCACTGTCTCCAAACCATATAACACAACTGGTCTCACTACCATCTTGTAAACCTTCCCTTTAACTCTTTCTGGTACCCTTCTGTCGCAAATCACTCCTGACACTCTTCTCCACCCACTCCACCCTGCCTGTATTCTCCACCTCTCTTCTGCACTCCCCATTACTTTGGACAGTTGACCCCAAGTGTTTAAACTCATACGCCTGCATCACCTCTACTCCTTGCATCCTCACCATTCCACTGTGCTCCCTCTCATTCGCGCATAGGTATTCCAGCTTGCTCCTACTGACTTGGTATTAATGTTTGCTAAAGAAACTCAAAATCAGATATCCTAACGTTGTAATCCACCTCACGTCATTCTGTGCAGTGACGATAATCTGACGCCCCCCCCCCCAAATTTCTCCCCAATTGTACCCGGCCAATTACCCCATTCTTCCTCTTTTTCTCCAACCGCTCTGCCGGGGGGGGGGGGGGGGGGAGTCTACCACATGCCTCCTCCAACATATGTGGAGTTGCCAGCCACTTTTCATATGACAGTGAGGAGTTTCACCACGGGGACGTAGCATGTGGGAGGATCATGCTATCCCCCCAGTTCCCCCTCCCCCCTGAACAGGTGCCCCGACCGACCAGAGGAGGCGCTAGTACAGCGACCAGGACACATACCCACATCTGGCTTCCCACCCGCAGACACGGCTAATTGTATCTGTAGGGACGCACTACCAAGCTGGAGGTAACACGGGGATTCGAACCGGTGATCCCGCGTTGGTAAGTAACGGAATAGACTGCTACGCAACCTGGACGCCCCTCTGACGGGTTTTTTTTTTTTGGTCAGTCAGAGGGGGTGAACAAAAGGAGGAAGTAAGGAACATTACCTATTAAGGGGAGAAAGCAGGATCGGCAGTTGGACATACAAGATTTTCTTCATTCAGGCAGTAAGTAACTAGATACCTAGATAGCTATTGCCTTATCTATTAAGCTAACATTACCTAACATTTCAGGTAACTGTTACTACTATACATTGTACACTTACAATATAGCTAGCAAAACAAAAGGATAACGTTAAAGCAAATAAAACTGGTAATACCAGCAGAATATTCAGTGTATCAAATTAAAATGATCATCAATGTCATTAACAACAACTTAGTTTTGTATAGCGCCTTTCAAGGAGCCCAAGGACGCTTTACCATAGATAAGAAAAAAAAAGTTAAATTACTCTTCTGATAAAATAACAATATCTGGTCACAATGCAGGCAGCCTTTGAGAGATAGGGAGAGGGAGAGGCTTGCTGAAAGCAGTGGCCAGAAAGACATGCTCAGCAGGATCAGGTGAGAAACTGGAATGTGAACTATAATACAATTTAGTAGAGCACATAATAATAATAATAATAATAATAATAATATATATATATATATTTTTTGTTCTTGATGATGATGTCTGTCCAACAGACCAGACATCATCATCAAAAACAAAAAAGAAAAAAGCTGCCTACTCATCGACATGACCATCCTGACTGAAAGGAGCACCTCAGTAAAAGTAACTGAAAAACTGTCGAAATATAAAGACCTTGAAATCGAGATAGGACGAATGTGGGGAATGAAAACCACAACAATACCGGTAGTGATAGGAGCCCTGGGACTTGTAAAAAAAGAGATGGAGAAATACACCCAATGGATCCTGGGTAACATCAGAATACAAGAACTACAGCAGATCGCACGATTACATTTATATAGCGCCTTAGCTTGACACCCAAAGTGCTTTACAGTAAAGCGGGTAACTCACCTCAACCACCACCAATGTGTAGCTCCCACCTGGATGATGCACGGCAGCCATTTTGCACCAGAACACTCACAACACATCAGCTTACACATAGACAGTAAGTGTAAGTATCTAGCTAAATAGGTAACGTAGTAAAGCACTACAGGTAACTGCATCTTGTGTATGAATGACTGCAGTTAAATGGACAGCAATACTCTGATTTTTGTCAGATTAAGACACGGGTAGACAACACCTATTTTTCCATTAAATAGTAAACAGCAGATAACAAGCAAAAATGAGCAAAGCATCTTGTTCACACAAAACCAAACCAGGAAGAGAAAGTTTTGTGTCAGAGAGCCGCTTGTTTTAGCTTGTTTGAAGTTGTTTTATGTTTCATGAAAAACTGGTGTTGTCCACCTCCGTGTCTTAATCTGATTAAGATTGGAGTGTTGCGGTCTTTGTAACTGCAGTCATTGATTCATTGGTGAAAAGATGTAGTAATTTCAACACTATGTGTTATGTATATTTCAGAAGACCAATGAGGATATAGAGATAGAACCAGGCAGAGAGAGCAGTGGTTTAGATCAGCGCATGGAGGAGCTTGGTACCTGCCCACACCAGCCCAATACCCGCTTCATTGAGACTCAGTCCCTGACAGAAAAAGACACTTAAATTTTAGTACAGTTGGTTTAGGTACTACAAATGGCTTCATTACATCCCCTCGTTGAAAGCTGTGCTGCGTTTTTACAGTGCCAAATATTTTGGAGATCAGAAATCCTCTTTAGCCAGTAAGGCTGATGGATCTTTTATTGAAATGGGATTTAGCAATAGGAAAAAAGCACTCCAAAGGTTCTCTCAGCATGAAGACAGCAATTGTCATTCCGCAGCAATGACAACATATTTGCACCGCAAATAGCCCGTTAGTACTCAACTTTATTCTCGGTTACAAAAGCAGCAGCATGTGGCCAGAAATTATCTCTTAAAAGATTGTGTGTGTGTGTGTGTGGGTGGGTGGGGGGTCAGGGTGGCTTGGCAAGACAGGGCAATGCTTTAAGGGGGTATGACAAAATAGAGGGCAAATTCCACCTCTGCATTTAACCCATCCCGATACACTGCAGTGGGCAGGGTCAAACTTACGATGGGGCAGCCAATATGTCTGGTAGGATACAAGGTGTGCAAGCTCTTTTCAAGAAAGAGCAGCCCCTTGCAGTGTGTTTTAATTGTGGGCCGCATTGTGTAAATCTGATCACCCAAGCCGCCTGTGTATCCTCCCCCATTATAAGAGATGCAATGCAGTTAGTGCAATGAGTTGGGCATTTTATTCAATCAGTCCATTAAGTTCAAGGCTATCTTCACCACTATAGCGAAGTCAAAGCACACATCTTCGCACACATCTCCAAAGCCTCTCTGCCCCAACAGGTCGACAGTGCAAACGCCAGCCATGTGCTCTGTCCTCACCCAATACGAATCTGTGCTCACAACCACAGAAGCAATGTCTCAATCCACCACGATTGAAATGTCTGCAAAAATAAGTGGCCTTCATGGCAGCTTTTTGAGGGGCAATACCATTCTTGGTATCATTCTGGCAGAAGATGTCATGGCTGTTTTGGAGGAGCTGAATATTTCTCTGCAGCAGAGAAGCCAAATGACATCAAGGGTTGCTGGCTGCTGTAGAGCATGTAACAAGAGGCATTAAGGCTAAAAGATCTGAAGAGCACTTTGAACAGCTGTATTCCAAAGCATCTCAGGTTGTAACATCTCAAAACCTGCAGCCCATCAAGATGCCTCGTGTACGGATGCCTCTGAAGCACTTCACTAGTCCAGCCACACTAACATCATCATCATCATTCTATAGGCCAAGCAAACTACTACATAATGCAGTACTTTAGTACCTTGGACACTGCTGTGGGGCAGTGCACTGAGTATTTCAGCCAGTATGGGCTTCAAAGGCTTCAAAAATCCGAGGACATATCCATCTCTGGGAAGATTGATGCAGTCCTAGACGAATACCCAGGGTTGAATGCCATGGATATAGATGTGCAGCTGAAAATGTTCCAGGCAAAAAAAAGAAAGAAAGAAAGAAAGAAAAAAGTTCCAGGCCAACTACACATATACAACTTCCTCAGAGGAAGCAGACACTTTCCGGGGAAATGGTGCCAAAGGTGCGACATCTTTTCAAACAAGTTGAAGTCCTCTTGAGACTGCTGATGGTTGTTCCTGCCTCCTCAGTAGAGATAGAGTGAAGTTTCAGTGCCTTCAGACGTCTGAAGAACAACAATGACACAGACAGACTAAAACAATATTGCCATTTGCCATGTGCATCAAGCGAAATTGGATGCGTTGGTCAGGAAACAAATCAATCAGAGCCGAGGTGAGTTAAACAATGAATGCCTCCTGGTTTTTGGATCTTTTATTTAGGCAATACCTTTGCATCTCCCTGCAGCCTCGTCTGTAGCTGCTCTACCTTTACACATACTCACTCCATTTTTACACCCAGAGAATAATACATCCAACAGAGATTACACTATTGACACTGATGCTCACGCCCCATACAGGTATGGGGCGTGAAGGCACCCTATTGTATCTGTAGTTATTTATTAGGGGGCCAAGCATGAATGCGCTTAGGCACCTTATTGTAATTGTAGAGATTCCAATTTTTTTTTCTTCCATTGCCTTTTGGAAATCCGGTAAAATTGCCCAAACCACCCAGTCACTGTGAAGTATGGTAGTACTTTTTTCAGAGCAGGCGATAATTAAAAAAAAATCACCAATTGGTCAATGGGGGTGACGAAGAAGGACGGGATTAAGAAGGATTATAGTAGAGGGACCACTCAAATTGGACGGTTTGGAGACAAAGCAAGAGAGGCAAGATTGAGATGGTTTGGACATGTGTGGAGGAGAGATGCTGGGTATATTGGGAGAAGGATGCTGAATATGGAGCTGCCAGGGAAGAGGAAAAGAGGAAGGCCAAAGAGGAGGTTTATGGATGTGGTGAGGGAAGACATGCAGGTGGCTGGAGTGACAGAGGAAGACGTAGAAGACAGGAAGAAATGGAAACAGACGATCCGCTGTCTCGCGACCCCTAACGGGAGCAGCCGAAAGTAGTGGTAGTACTAGGTCAATGGGGGGGGGGGGGGGCTACAGCAATCAATTGAAAACGCAAACTTTTAATAGCCATATCTCATGCCCCGAATGATCTAAAGTCATGGAAGTTTGCTCATATAGTATGCCTCTCTTCACAAGGCACAAAGTGTTGTCATTTTGCTTGTCCCCTGTTAATCACTACTTGCAGCTAAATATTATATATTTATGTTTTGCGTCTATTAGGTTGATAACAGATGTCAGAGGACCTCATGTATGTTTAATTCTCTGTTCAAGCCAATGATTTCATTGATTTTTCAATGTAAATGGACAGAGTTTTCTTTTATTTATCTAGTTGTATTTAGAATCAAGATTTTGTCTCCAATCCAATGTCTATACCATGGCGAGGCCCTTGGCTCGAGGCAGACAGAAAAAGACCTGATGCTGAGAAAGAGAGTGGGAGAGAGAGAGAGAGAGAGAGAGAGAGAGAGAGAGAGAGAGAGAGAGAGAGAGAGAGAGAGAGAGAGAGAGAGAGAGAGAGAGAGAGAGAGAGAGACAGAGAGACAGAGAGACAGAGAGACAGAGAGACAGAGAGACAGAGAGAGAGAGAAGGTTGGATGATATAGGGATAGTGAATCAGGAAGTTCAGTGGTCCTGATGACATACCTGTGGAGGCATGGAGATGTTTAGGAGAGATGGCAGTGGAGTTTTTAACTAGATTGTTTAACACAATCTTGGAAAGTGAGAGGATGCCTGAGGAGTGGAGAAGAAGCATACTGATACCGATTTTCAAGAACAAGGGCAATGTGCAGAACTGTAGCAACTACAGAGGTATAAAGTTGATCAGCCACAGCATGAAGATATGGGAAAGAGTAATAGAAGCTATGTTAAGAGGAGAGGTGATGATTAGCGAGCAGCAGTATGGTTTCATGCCACGAAAGAGCACCACAGATGTGATGTTTGCTTTGAGAATGTTGATTGAGAAGTATAGAGAAGGCCAGAAGGAGTTGCATTGTGTCTTTGTGGATTTAGAGAAAGCATACGACAGGGTGCCAAGAGAGGAGGTGTGGTATTGTATGAGGAAGTCAGGAGTTGCAGAGAAGTATGAGTGGTGCAGGATATGTATGAGGGAAGTGTGACAATCGTGAGGTGTGTGGTTGGAATGACAGATGGGTTCAAGGTGGAGGTGGGATTACATCAAGGATCGGCTCTGAGCCCTTTCTTGTTTGCAATGGTGATGGACAGGCTGACGGACAAGATCAGGCAAGAGTCTCCATGGACGATGATGTTCGCGGATGACATTGTGATCTGTAGCAAAAGTAGGGTGCAGGTTGTGGAGAGCCTGGAGAGGTGGAGGTATGCACTGGAGAGAAGAGGAATGAAAGTCAGTAGGAGCAAGACAGAATACCTATACGTGAATGAGAGGGAGGACAGTGGGATGGTCAGGATGCAAGGAGTGTAGGTGACAAATGCATTTGAGTTTAAATACTTGGGGTCAACTGTCCAAAGAAACGGGGAGTGCAGTAGAGAGGTGAAGAAGAGAGTGCAGGAAGGGTGGAGTGGGTGGAGAAGAGTGTCAGGAGTGATTTCTGACAGAAGGGTACCAGCAAGAGTTAAAGGGAAGGCTTACAAGACGGTTGTGAGACCAACTATGTTATATGGTTTGGAGACAGTGGCACTGACGAAAAGACAGGATGCGGAGCTGGAGGTGGCAGAGTTGAACATGCTAAGATTTTCACTGGGAGTAATGAAGAAGGACAGGATTAGGAACGATTATATTAGAGGGACCTCTCAGGTTGGACGGTTTGGAGACAAAGCAAGAGAGGCATGATTGAGATGGCTTGGACATGTGTGGAGGACAGATGCTGGTTATATTGGGAGAAGGATACTGAATATGGAGCTGCCAGGAAAGAGGAAAAGAGGAAGGCCAAAGAGGAGGTTTATGGATGTGGTGAGGGAGGACATGCAGATGGCTGGTGTGACAGAGGAAGACGCAGAAGACAGGAAGAAATGGAAACGGATGATCCGCTGTGGCAACCCCTAACGGGAGCAGCCGAAAGTAGTAGTAGTAGTAGTGTTAAGAGTAGAATACAGTATTACAAACCCTGCTAGGCTGTATTAAGTTTTACGGCCGCCAACTGACAGCACGATATGGATTGCACATACACAAGTGATGTATCATGATGAAAGCTGGTGGCCAGAAGAACAAAAAAGTCTAGGTTTCCCTGCCACCCCAGAGATGCAATAATGATATGGAACAGCTGCAGGTGTTTTTCATGTGCTATCCCCCGTGGTGTGCAGATAGACAGAGATAAGGGTGAAAGTTGGTGAATTCTCCCTTTAACTGCACCTATAGAAGGGTTTGGTGACAACCCACATACAGACCAGATCCGTCAATTAAAGTGTGGTCTTACACAACCCTGGTAAATGGCTACTGAGGAAATCCCACCCGCGCTTTGATTACCACGAAGCAGAAAACACAGATGGATTTACAGAATACAGACGTAAATGGAGATTTCCAGTATAAGCACGGAAGTGTGAGGAATTTGAGACGTACGGGAGATGATCATAAAACACGTGATTTTATTAGGAATCTAAAGTAATTTCTCTGTAGACCATATCTCGTTCCTCGTGGAAACCTTGCCACACTCCCGTGTCTTTGTGCACGCGAGGGTACGCGTCACAGCATGCTAGTGTCAGCTAACGCACGTGGGTTCGCCATATGCGATGAAGAGAAAAATGTAGAGAAAGACGACTACGTCATTAAAAACTAAAACACAGCCATTTTGCTTTCATTTTTATTATTGTACATGATCACACAAGGTAAAAAAAGACAAACGTTTCAAAAACTCTAATGGGACACAATATAATGGAATTCAGGGGGAGCCAATAAAACACATTTAGGGCTCTAGGCCAACATAGCCTTTCTTTGTATCCTGAGATTTAACAGAGAAATACCTCATATGGCGGCGCAACAGTGCAGCAGACTTGCAACAAAAATAAAAATAAATGAAAAGTGGAGGTGTTTTGTCGGTGGCTTGTTGCCATGGCATTAAAATGACACCCACAGTACATCTAGTGAGAGCGCTAACAAGGGACGGGCTCAGGCCAATCAATGTGTTTGAGCGTGAATGAGTGCGTGTACATACATGCGTGTGTGTGTGTGTGTGTGTGTGTGTGTGTGTGTGTGTGTGTGTGTGTGTGTGTGTGTGTGTGTGTGTGTGTGTGTGTGTGTGTGGACAGACAGGCGCAGAAGATGAAAGAGGAAAAGGAAGAAAAAAAGCAGACAGAATTTGAAAGAAGAGAGAATAGAACAATGATGTTAGCATAATGGGAAGGATGGCATTTACCCAGCAAATTGCTTTGAATCCAGCCAAATAAAACACACTCCTGGCAAAAGTGATGGAGCAAGAGAGGAAAGGAGGAAGGTGGCCGCCTAGCTCAGATGGACTGGCGCATACTTAAAAGGTCAAGCACAGAGGGGGTAAAGCTTTCTCGAGGGGCCCTTCTGATAAAGTCATTTTAAAATTCACCGCTGTAAAATAGCTGATATATCCTATCCTATCCATAAACACAAATTGTCCCTTATTGAGCCAAGCAACCCTATGTCTAAGAAAACATGCATTGAAGCCACTTTGTTAGAAAAGCCTATTCTGAAGAACAAAAAAAGAAAACAAGAAAACTTGGGTCTTAAACACCAAAAACACCAAGGAGATTATTGTGGACTTTCTGATCTGTCCACGTCAACACAGAGGCTGTGGAGAGAGTCACCCGCTTCAGGTTCCTGGGAGTCGCCATCAATGAGGACCTCTCCTGGGCTGACGACACCTCAGCAGTGTTGTAAGGCACTGTTGTAAAACACAACAATGCCTTTATTTTCTGAGCATGCTAAAGAGAGCCAGCCTTCCCCAAAAGCTGCTTGTCAACTTTTACTGATGCACCACAGAGCGCATCCTAACAAATTGTATGACAGCCGGGTACAGCAGCTGCACCAAAGCTGACAAAAAAAAAAAAGCCATCCAGTGTATTGTGAAAACAGCACAGGACATGTTGGTATTGAGCTGCCTTCACTGGAACATCTTCACAGCAATCGCTGTGTAAAGAGGGCCAAGAACATCATGAAAGACATTACACACACTGGACACTATCTGTTTCAGCTCCTCCCATCAGGTAGGCGCTTCAGATCAATCCGCACACACACAAATAAAACTGAAAAACTGCTTCTTTCCAATAGCTGTGGCACTAATTAACCCACACATCTCCTCAGTCTGATGAGACTGATGTGCTGCCACCATTGGACATGTGCAATATCTGCAATATTTACTCACATGTTACTTTAAGCCACTTCATATCTGTTCAACGCACCTTTACTGCATTTTTGCTGACTATGTTTTTGCACCTTATAAGTTGTATTTTATCGTGAACTGTATTGCATTTTATACTTTATACTGCTTATATTTTGCACATATTTATATATATATGTAAAAACATATACACATATATTTCCTATATATTTTGTACTTATATTATTTACACTGTACTTTTTATTGCTGATATTTTCTATTTGTCTCTTTCCTGTCTTATTTATTCTTTGTATACACCATTTGAGGCTGACACAACTGCAATGTCGTTGTTCTTGCACAGTAACAGTAAAGTTCTTGAATCTTAAGGTTGCCAGTCGCATTCAAATGCTTCACCACCGAGGACCCAACATGATGCACAGCGATAGACAGCGACAGATCGGGTGCACTGTCTCAGTACCATGTCTTTCTTACACGGGAATAACAAACATAAAATAGACACGGCAGTGTATAGCACTACAAGGCCTAGTCAACTATAAAATAGACACAGTGGTATACAACACTATACAAGGCTTTTTCAAACATAGAATAGACACAGCAGTCAACAACACTACAAGGCTTATTCAGGTACAAAGTAGACAGTCTACAACACCACAGGCGGTGACACAGACAAGTACCAAGATGTGGTAAGCATGGAGTTAAACAACAGATGAATCTAATATCCAACTGATTTCTTCATAACCAAAAATTAAGTTAATAAAGAATTAAAATGGATGTTTCACACACCAGTCATTGTCCCTGCTCAGCCTGCTGTAGTTTAGTGTAGTTTATTTGTGTATTCCACCATCCTCCATAGAACAAAATAGTCCGAACAGGTTAACAAACTGTACATATCGCGGCCCATTTTTAAAACTTCATCCTCTACTTCATGATGGCCACCCTGCCAACCATTTTGTCTTTGTCAATGTTTACGTCCCACTCAACACACAACAAAGCGAGGCTGGATAGTCTGGTCTCATCCATGCACGAATGCAAATGTAACTAAAATGGGAGGAGTCTCTGTCTGTATGTCTGTATATGTGTATGGCCTTCAATTTTCTGGACAACAGTTCATTTGATCGATGTGACACTTGGCAGATGTACTGCTGAGGACCCATGGAAGTGTAGCGCTGAGTGTGAAGTTTTTTTTTGGATGAGCGGTTGTCATGAAAATTGAAGGACCGACGTGTACAGACAGACAGAGACGTTCTCTTGGCAACTGGGTGAACAGCGCCACACTGCCATTTGAACCCACATTGTGGTCGGCTGGGGAATTACACACGAACGGACACGACTCGTAGCTCTTCGGCACTGGCGCTGCTGATGGGAATGGCTTTGTAAAAACCAGCGGGGCCCCTGCTGAGCATGGGCCCTGGGGCAGTCACCCCCTCCGCCCCCACGGTCGCTCCGCTTATTGTTCGCCCTTAAAAACATATGGGTCCCTTTAAGTGTGCACCCATAGTTTCAAAAATCTCCAATTCCCCCACTACCTGACCCCCACTATGTTCTGTCTTGTCTACCTGTGTTTTAATTTTTAATTCTTATCCTCTTTTGAGTCTATAGAGTTCGACGGGTTTGTGAAATATTTTATTTCCCTATTGGTTTAATATACGTATGTTGTATTTTGAATGTTTTTTTATATAAAATAAATGAGGGGAAAAAAAGAAAAAAGAAAATCTGCCCAATCCAACCTGGAATTCCTTAAACTGGAAAAACTACCTGACCCAGAAACGGATATCTGTGCCATCATGTTGCTCTGCTGTCCCAACAGCAGGAGGACACGAGAGAAGCTGCTTGAAACATCTCCTCACGTCTCCTTCAATGGAGGACACATGGATGCATGTCTCTTCGGGAAGTATGTTCAGATTTTGGGGGTTAAGATCACGTACGTTACATCAATCCACCTTCTAAAACTTGGAAAACATGGTGAAGGAATTAGAAGCTTATGAATATTTTCATAAAACAAGTCTGATCCAGCTCTCTGATGGGTTGACAGCCGTGTTATAAATCTCACATACCACACCTACCAAGGTATCCATCTCTTGACAGCTCTACATTACCCCACTATAAAATAGCCTGTATACAGATTCATTAACTATTAGCTCATAGCTAGATAACCCCTAGCTACAAGCTATTATCTAGTTAATGGCTAATAAGCTATATTGATTACCAGAGGAAAATGGTGGCTATCTAGCTATTTTCTATCTTAGAGCAAATTAATTAGCAATTATTTGTTTTTTGCTTTTTTAACTACATTTGTAGGCTCCAGAGAATCCAACATTTTTTTTCTTGAGAATTATTATGTACCCTTTGCTATCATTTTCCATCTCTGGAACTGAGATGGTTGCCATAGAAATGATAATTAAGCAAAAACACTGTGGAACGCACTAGTATGCAGGACTATTTTGTCACAAAACAACTTTCATGTCATTTAAAGATTAATTTGTGTGATCCAAAGTACAATAAGTTATTATCATATTATATAGAAATAATGTACTTTGCGAGCAAATCAGATAAATACGGTCTGTCCCATGATGAGTTGGATATGGGCGAAAACATTCTTTCCATAACCGTCATTATGCCAGCGCACTAGTCAAAAGGTTCTGGATAAAGTCATAAATCCCTTCATCATGTTATTGGTGAACATTTTCAGGTGCAAAACATTATATTTAATAAGATGGTGTAAAGTGTAGAGTCTTCTGGAGCAAGTATAAGGTCAAAAGAGTTGTCTTCGTGGTTTCATTTCGTGAACAAAATATGTTTTGCTACGGTACCAGGCTATGAAATGGAACTGTTACCCCAAAATGTGGTATAAGTATGCAAACGGAAATTACACCTACCAAGCTTTCCATTACAGGTGTTTGAATTTTGCATACAACCAGGGTTCATAAAGTTACAAGTGCAAACAACTTTTTGTCACGATATTGACTTCCTTGCCCTTGCTTTGTGAAGATGAACAAGAGAGGACCGCTAACAGTATTCATGCTGATACAAGCATGTTCCCCAAATTCATCAACTTAAATGGGTCCATAACATCTGCAGGAGTGATTTTGTTGGAGGTTTTGAAACTATCCAGGAGTTTTTCTAAGTTGGTTCAGTAACAGGTGTGATGAGTTGCATTATGCAGGAGCTGGTTGACTCTAAATAGAGGCTGATTGGCCATCAGACCCCATAATTGGCAAAAAAACACAACTAATGTTCATTAAGTGGGGAATGATAGCCCCGAGCTCCCTTTCTCCTCACTCCATAAGGGTATCATACATAATTCATCGCTCACAGCTGAACAAATGAGAAAAACGGAGGGAAAGAGAGAGAACGGGGGAAGAACTGGATTGACAGAAAGACGGACATTGAAGTGGAAAAATGAACATCAATAAAGTGGTGTATGTGCTTAGGGGATGTTTGTGCTTCGTTTGTTCATGTGTAGGTGTGTGCATACACATGAATTCGGATGCTTGCAGCTTGTTATGTCCTTGTGTGGACTCCTGTATATCACATTAGAAGTGTATGTGCGCCACTTTAAATGTGTGCACATTTGGCAGGTTGTGTTTGGTGTGTGAAAGGGATGAGGATGACAGTAGGCCTGTGAGGATAGTTAGCATCCACCAGTCACACAACACACACACACACATGCAAGAACAACAGCTGTTGCTAATTAAAGATTCATGCTCAAGCTCCTGTGAAAACTCAATGTGGCAATGAACACTGGGGGCAGAAAGAGAGAGGGAGTGAGAAAAATAGAGAGGATGGGAGAGTGAGAGATGTGAGAGACAGACACAAAGTGAGAGAAAGACAGAGAGGAGAGAGTCTGTTTAGACTGACTGAAATGGATCCCATAGCAGAATGTCACAACTATTCAGCGAAATATATTTCCACTACATCCTTATTTGTTGTGAGAAATAAGGTAAGGCCTCTTGTCACTGGATCAGTAGTTTGTGAAAGCACGGCCACAATAGCAAAGGTACTTTTTCAGCAAGATATTAGTAAGTTACCCGAGCACCGATGTGCCCACGAGGGCGAATGCCATTTATGAATTTTAGGATCAAAATGTACCATTTAGCTGTCTGATTAATGTGCCATTATGCCATAATAAGTGTACCTTAGAGAGACTTGATGCCCAGCTGAGCTTTTGAGAAACGTGGATATAAATGGATTTGAGGCCAGAATTTAAGTCGTACAGGTCTAAGGAAAGGCCTAAATTGGACTTTTGAGATTTTCAAAGGGATTCAAATCAACTCTGATAAAATAAATGCTGCCATCACAGAGGACATGCTTTTGCTGCGCTTCTACGTTGACTCTGAGAGCAGTTCATTGTAGGAAATGAAAGTGGTGGTTTCTTATTACAGCGGTCATCAGGTAACTGATCATGTCAGAAAATTTTACATTAAGTGTAAACTTTAATATTGTTTCCATATTCACTGCTACTGGATACTCTACAGTGTATTTTATGGTACTGTATACATTTTACATTTTACTGTATACATTTTGTGAATGAATGGATGAATGAATATTTTCTATAGAACTGAATATGGAGAATATGCGTTGCTATTTCTGTCTCTCCTTTCCCATTCAGGAGACATGCTACATTACCTGATGCAGTAGACGTTGATTGATGGACAGTCAGACTGGGCTTATATATATATATATATATATATATATATATATACACTACCGTTCAAAAGTTTGGGATCACCCAAACAATTTTGTGTTTTCCATGAAAAGTCACACTTATTCACCACCATATGTTGTGAAATGAATAGAAAATAGAGTCAAGACATTGACAAGGTTAGAAATAATGATTTGTATTTGAAATAAGATTTTTTTTACATCAAACTTTGCTTTCGTCAAAGAATCCTCCATTTGCAGCAATTACAGCATTGCAGACCTTTGGCATTCTAGCTGTTAATTTGTTGAGGTAATCTGGAGAAATTGCACCCCACGCTTCCAGAAGCAGCTCCCACAAGTTGGATTGGTTGGATGGGCACTTCTTTGAGCAGATTGAGTTTCTGGAGCATCACATTTGTGGGGTCAATTAAACGCTCAAAATGGCCAGAAAAAGAGAACTTTCATCTGAAACTCGACAGTCTATTCTTGTTCTTAGAAATGAAGGCTATTCCATGCGAGAAATTGCTAAGAAATTGAAGATTTCCTACACCGGTGTGTACTACTCCCTTCAGAGGACAGCACAAACAGGCTCTAACCAGAGTAGAAAAAGAAGTGGGAGGCCGCGTTGCACAACTGAGCAAGAAGATAAGTACATTAGAGTCTCTAGTTTGAGAAACAGACGCCTCACAGGTCCCCAACTGGCATCTTCATTAAATAGTACCTGTTAGAGCCTGTTTGTGCTGTCCTCTGAAGGGAGTAGTACACACCGGTGTAGGAAATCTTCAATTTCTTAGCAATTTCTCGCATGGAATAGCCTTCATTTCTAAGAACAAGAATAGACTGTCGAGTTTCAGATGAAAGTTCTCTTTTTCTGGCCATTTTGAGCGTTTAATTGACCCCACAAATGTGATGCTCCAGAAACTCAATCTGCTCAAAGAAGTGCCCATCCAACCAATCCAACTTGTGGGAGCTGCTTCTGGAAGCGTGGGGTGCAATTTCTCCAGATTACCTCAACAAATTAACAGCTAGAATGCCAAAGGTCTGCAATGCTGTAATTGCTGCAAATGGAGGATTCTTTGACGAAAGCAAAGTTTGATGTAAAAAAAATCTTATTTCAAATACAAATCATTATTTCTAACCTTGTCAATGTCTTGACTCTATTTTCTATTCATTTCACAACATATGGTGGTGAATAAGTGTGACTTTTCATGGAAAACACGAAATTGTTTGGGTGATCCCAAACTTTTGAACGGTAGTGTATATATATATATATATATATATATATATATATATATATATATATATATATATATATATATATATATAGTCAATCATTCATTAATTCATTATCCAAACTGCTTATCTGCTCTCAGGGTTGCGGGGGTGCCGGAGCCTATCCCAGCAGTCATTGGGTGGCAGGCAGGGAGACACCTGGACAGGCCACTAGTCCATCACAGGACCAACACATTTGCACCTAGGGACAATTTAGTGTGGCTGATTCACCTGACCTACATGTCTTTGGACTGTGAGTGTGTTGAGTTCTTTAAATCCAAGCTTAAAACTCATCTTTTTGCCTTAGCTTACAATTAGTTGCCTTTAAGGTGAGTGCTTCACAATCTGTAATGCATGGCGGGTCGGTTTCTGTCTCAATGAATTTACCAACCACTGTTCTGCCGACAAGATTATACTGTATAGATTATGACTAATTGATGGCTTAATTGATTATGACTAATGACTATTGCAAACTGTTCTCCTCTCACATCTTTTCTCTCTCTCTGAATGACGTCTTCTCCTTTCTCTTTTTCTGTGTGCATGGTGTCATGTAAGTCTCTCTTGTGTGCACATGCAGTCGGTCCTCCTCCCTGGTCTCCATGGTGATGGTGGTCGCCACTTGGATGCTGCTTGGCATTCCCCTCATCACATTTTCTTTTTATATATGTTATAAATCCATATAACTTTTGTTATCCTGAGTTTTTTTTTAGTTTTTTTTTTACATGGTGATGCTGGTCGCGTGGCTTGGGTCCTGGACTGTTACGGTGGCGTCTGGACACTGCTTGGCATCCTGCGCATCATATTTTTCATAAATTTTATAATTCCATTATAATTTAGTTATCCTCTTTCAATGTTGTATTCTGTAAATTGTGTAAAAAAGAAACAACCATTGCACGTTGTCCGTCTTGGGAGAGAGATCCCTCCCCTGTTGCTCTCCCTGAGGTTTCTTCCTATTTTTTCTCCCTGTTAAGGGTTTTTTTGGGGGGGGGGAGTTGTTCCTTATCCGATGCAAGGGTCTAAGGACAGGATGTTGTGTTGCTGTAAAGCTTCTTGAGGCACATTTGGAATCTGTGATGTTGGGCTATACAAATAAAATTGACTTGACTTGACTGTGGGAGGAAACCGGAGCACCCAGAGGAAACCCAAACAGACATGGGGAGGACATGCAAACTCCACACAGAGGATGATCCCCAAGGTTGGACTACCCCAAGGGCTCAAACCCAGGACCTTCTTGCTGTGAGGCGACCACACTAACCACTGCACCACCCATATATGTGTGTATATATATATATAAAATCCAGTTAGTCAAGTAAATTCTCTATAAAACAGACAACTGTCTTATAGAGAATTTACTTGAGTAACTGGATTATTTTGCCTCTTATTTGTTGAGCACTATCCCTACCATTGAGTGTTTCTTTTAACAAAGTTTTATATATATATATATATATATATATATATATATATATATATATATATATATATATATATATATATATGTTGATTGACTAAAGAGGCGAGTGTTACCAGTTAATTATGAAAAATGCTCTGTAAATAAATATAGTCCATTTACTAGTTACCATTTACCAGTTCAGTGCTTGAGACAAGCAAAATATTCTTTACGAACAGGTCTTTTATAAATGTTACTTTTTAGCATTTTATTTTTATTTTGGTCTCCTATCTTACCACGGTGCCGTGTTTGTTTTCCATTTTACTCTGTTACAATGTTTAATTCTGTTTTTGATTTTAGTTGGGTTGTGTTATGCAACCCCCCCCCCTTCATGACATGGGAATCGCTTTCCTGGGAGTGATGCCTGTTTTTATTTGTTTTCTCATTGTTTGTTCATTTAGCCTTTTACTCCACTTCAAGCTTTTTGCAACATTGGTTTTAAAAAGTGTAATACAAATAAAGATTATTTCCACACAGAGGACAGTGTAGCAGCGAATACAAGGTGTCTGGACCCGAGGGGGGTTTCACGGATCATCAAGAACAAACATGGCCGTCATTAAAAGAACATTTCCATGCTTCGCCTGCACGCATATTGCATCCATATGGAAATATGGACAACACACAAGAGACCGGAAAACCAAAAGATTTTAGAAGACAAATATGTCGCAAAGAGTCCTTTTCTATATACTGTATAAACCACATTTCCACACCTTTTTCCTCTTCCCCTATACTTAAAAATCTCCCAGTTAACAATCCCAATATATAAAGCATACTCAAGATACATTTAGCTTTTAAACTTTTCTGAATGATGAGCCATGCTACAAATGGATGACAATTGTATCACATTATAATGGCAGTACGGTTGCCCAGTGGTAAGCACTGTTGCCTCACAGCAAGAAGGTCCTGGATTCGAATCCCGGACCGTCCCAGGTCCTTTCTGTGTGGAGATTGCATGTTCCCCCCATGTCTGCGTGGGTTTCTTCCAGGTACTCTGCCCCCCCCCCCCGCGCCCATCAAAAAGATATGCAGGCTGGTGTCCGGGTAGTGTAGTGGTCTATTCCGTTGCCTACCAACATGGAGATCACTAGTTCGAATCCCCGTGTTACCTCTGGCTTGGTCGGGCGTCCCTACAGACACAATTGTCCGTGTCTGTGGTTTGGAAGCTGAATGTGGGTATGTGTCCTGGTCACTGCACTAGCGCCTCCTCTGGTTGGTCGGGGTGCCTGCTCAGACAGGAGGGGGAACTGGGCGGACCAGCATGATCCTCCCATGCGCTACATCCCTCTGGTGAAACTCCTCACTGTCAGGTGAAAAGAAGCGGCTGGGGACTCCACATGAATCGGAGGGGGCATGTGGTAGCCTGCAGCCCTTGCTGGATTCGCAGAGGGGGTGAAGCAGTGACCGGGACGGCTCAGAAGAGTGGGGTAATTGGCCAAGTCCAATTGGGGAGAAAAAGGGGAAACCCCCCCCTCAAAAAAAAGACATGCATATTAGGGTTAATACTGTTGCCTGTGCCCCTGACCAATGCAATGGAAAGAAGAACTAGAGTTGGTCCCAGGGCACTGCAGCTGCCCACTGCTCCTATACAATAGGATGGGTTAAATGCAGAGAACACATTCATTGTAACCTGTACAATGACAAAATAAAGTGGCTTTCGTTCATTCTTTCATAATGGGTAATATGACTCTTATCAACATGAGGGACCCCGGCACAAGCTCAAAGTTGGGGATCTACCTTGATCCATCAGCCAGTGTCATCCAAAGTGGGGCAGTGGTCTTGGAGTTAGTAAGAGCAACTGATACAGGAATCAAACCTACATCCAGTAAGGCTACATCAAGTGCTATTTTCAATATTAGCGGTGAACCAAATGAGTACCTTTAATGTGAAATGCTTGCATTGATGATCACATTGTGAATCAGCACCATAATCTGCAGGTTTCCTTAAGGCTTTGCCTTCACTCTTGGCTCATTGTGGATGTTATCCGGCCTGAGGTTGACACCTCTCCCTCCTCCACTATGAAGCCATGGATCAACCACTCGCACAACTCAGAAGTTGGGAACGCGGAGTAGAGCAAAGCCTCCAGAGAGAAGAGAAAGTGACATCAATTTATGAGCTGCATGAGCGGTTCATCTTATAGTCCTCTTTTATAGTGGGGGAGAGATGGCATGATGGCCCAGTGGGTAGCGCTGTCGCCTCACAGCAAGAAGGTCTTGGGTTCAAACCCTGGTGTTGTCCAACCTTGGGGGTCATCCCAGGTTGTCCTCTGTGTGGAGTTTGCATGTTCTCCCCGTGTCTGCGGTGGGTTTTCTCTAGGTGCTCCGGTTTCCCCCCACCATCAGAAAGATGTGCATGTTAGGTTTAATACTCCTGTCTGTGCCCTTGACTGAGGCATGGCAAGATGAACTGGAGCTGGGCCCTGGGGTGCTGCACAGTGAGTGCCCACTGCTCCTAGCTACACAGCTAGGATGGGTTAAATGCAGAATCTAATTTCCCCATGGGGATTAATAAAGTATATCAAATCAAAAAATCAAATCAAACATTCGTGCTGGATAACATCAACAATAAGCCGAGAGTGGAGGCAAAGCGTGTCTCTGGTTAAGGAAACCTGAGGACTGCAGTGTCAATTCTCAATGTGATGTGCAGTACTAGCAATCCTTTCACATTTATAGTCAGTTTATACACTGTTTATATTGGAAAAATCACATATTTCTGCTTTAATTTAGGGTTTGTTTCCTGCTCGGAGCAATTTTTAACTTTAATCTCTTTTACGCACAAAGATCGATCACAGTGAGTCGGATTTTTTTAGTCTTCCTCCCAAATTTGGAGAATCCTGACTTCCCAAAATATGAAATGAATAAATAATCTAAGGAAATAGCCTCTCAGCCAGGGGCTGCATGTTTTTTTTAAGTGTCTTATTTAATCATAACAGCCATTTTTGACATTTGCAGGTAATCAATAATTATTTGTGCCTTGAAATTTCATGAAAGAATGACACAGCTTTGGAAAAAAAAATACAGGGAATCAGCCACATACTGAACCACCTACGGTTAAATAAACACTTACAATCTCGTCATCAGCTACCCGGCTTACTCTTTCATATTTACTCTCTGGTGACATTTAAGAATACTACAATCTGAGCCATTTTTTTTAACACAATGACATTTCATCATCGAATACATTCAGGTATCAATCAAGATATAGCTGAATTATTCCAGTGTGAGGGAAAAGCATATTGATTTCTATTAAGAGAACAGGGCATGGATGTTTCGTGCGTGTGTGTGTGTGTGTGTGTGTGTGTGTGTGCGTGTGTGTGTGTCCTGGTGCCAAATATCAGCGTCAAGAGAACTGAAATATAATTACAGCTTAGGGGCGTCCAGGTAACAGAGCAGTCTATTCCGTTGCCTACCAACACGGAGAACGCTGACTTGAATCCCTGCGTTACTTCTGGCTTGGTCAGGTGTCCCTATAGACACAATTGGCCGTGTCTGCGGGTGGGAAGCCAGATGTGGGTATGTGTCCTGGTCGCTGCACTAGCACCTCCTCTGGTTGGTCGAGGTGCCTGTTCAGGGGGGAGGGGAAACTGGGAGAGAATAGTGTGATCTTCCCACGTGCTATGCCCCCCTGGTGAAACTCCTCACTGTCAGGTGAAAAGAAGCAGCTGGTGACTCCACATGTATCGGAGGAGGCATATGGTAGTCTGCAGCCCTCCCCAGATCAGCAGAGGGGGTGGAGCAGCGATCGGGATGGCTCAGAGAGCGGGGTGATTGGCCAAGTACAATTGGGGAGAAAAAGAGTTTGTCCTTGTTGAGAAAATACTTGGTGAGGAACACAATGACAAATTGATGCATACGCACACACACGCATGCACGTACACACGCACGCATGCCCCCCCCCCACACACTCAAAAAAGTCACCCTGTCTCCCCTAGTCAAGAAAGTGAAGTAGTGGAGAGACCTCATCTTACATGCCTTCACATGCAATAGCTGTCAACGGGATGTCTTCAAAATATTTGTACCACACAAAGACACACAGCACAGCCTTAAAGCGACAGTGTGTGTGTGTGTGTGTGTGTGTGTGTGTGTGTGTGTGTGTGTGTGTGTGTGTGTGTGTGTGTGTGTGTGTGTGTGTATCCTAGTGTGTAAGCCTTCCCTTGCCAGTACATAGCCTCTCCTTTACCAAGACTCCTGCCAGACCTCCCCGTGGCTACACATGGTAACTGGGGGTCTTGCGGCGCCAGGCTAACTTGGCAGGGGATCTCGGAGGAGCAGTGGGCTCCAGAGATATGGTGTACAGGCCCATCCTGGTGGACATGCCCTGGCACCTATCAACCACTTCCCCGCTGCCTTGTGGGTGAGTCTGGGAAGACATAAGACTACGGGAGCTTACTCCAACAGAAAAGCAATCTGTGGTGGCACGCTTCGAGGCGGTTTCAGCAAAACTGGATTTCCGGCAGCCCCCTGCAGTTGTGAGGAGGTGCGGTCGTCTAGGGGCCCCTCTTGCCATCGGAACCATCTCCTCTACAATCAAGTCAGTTGCGTTGAGAGAAGCGCACCCCCCATGCCACTTTAAAAACCATCTCTGCGCAAGTATCTTCTTCTGCTACCTGAGTCCCCGACCTCACAAAGTCTGGCAGCGATGGAGTATCCAGTGACGGGAGCAGGTCTGAATGAGCTTGAAGCTCTTAGTTGAACTCTGCACACCAGCGACACAAGGCAATGGTTATTAGCAGCTGGGATTGAGTGGCAGCTGTTTCTGGCAGACCCCCGTGCACCTGAGCAGCCCTATTTAGGGACCACACTACTCACCCCATTTGGGGAACAGCTTAGAAAAGGTGGCCCAAAAATTGCCCACTCAACACTGTGCCTGGGTAGGAAACTGCACCTGCTAGGCCATTCCACTATGCGGTCAAAAAACACATACAATACCACTAAGAATTGCAGCATGGAACATAAGAACACTCCTGGATGTAAGCGACGGTACAGACAGACCTAAACGCAGAACAGCCCTTATTGCTAGTGAGCTGAAACGCTATTGTGTGGATGTGGTGGCACTCAGTGAGACCAGGCTCCTTGAAGAGGGCTCGCTCAACAAAGTAGAAGAGAGCTATACATTCTATTGGAAAGGATACCCCCTAGGAGGGCAACACATCCATGTAGTTACTTTTGCAATCATGAACAGTCTCTTACCCAAACTCGAAGAAACACCAGTGGGCATTAGTGAACAGCTGATGACTCTCCGCATACCCCTCGCAAAAAGCTGATACATCACCCTGATAAGTGCCTATGCACCAACTTTACCATCCCATGATGAAGAAAAAGATCACTTCTACCAGGTACTCGATGATATACTCATCAACATCCCAAGGAGCAACCAAGTCATTTTGCTTGGTGATTTTAATGCACGAGTTGGGAAGAACATGCAAAGTTGGAATGGAGTGATTGGCGCCCATGGCATTGGAAAAATCAACCCCAAAGGCATAAGACTCCTTAGTCTGTGCTCGGAAACATGACCTCACCATCATAAACACAATTTTCCAAGAAAAGAATAAATACAAGGCATCTTGGATGCATCCCAGATCCAAACACTGGCACCTGCTTGATTATGCTATCGTGAGGCGGGCTGATCTTAAAGACGTGCCGCTTAGGAAAACTATGCGAGGAGCAAACTGCTGGACAGACCACTGCACAATCCTGACAAAAGTCAGAGTGCATGTCCGACCCTCAAGACGCCAATCTGAGCCAAAAAAGAAACCACTCCACTGCGCCAGACTCTCCAACAGCGACACCTGAAACACCTTCCGTCATTCTCTAGCCAGCAAGTTAGTTGACATTGAACAGCTGATCAACTCAGAGTCTGGGATGGATGAGAAGTGGACCTCTCTGAGCACCACCCTCTTTGACAATGCAGCCCAATCCATTGGCTTCAAAACCAAGAAACATCAAGACTGGTTTGATGACAATGCTGGAACGATCTCCACCCTCCTGGACAACATGCATAAGGCACACAGAGCCGCCCTCAGCAACCCACTATCCCCACCTGTCAAGAAAAAATGGCAAGACCTCCACTCTGAGGCCCAAGCAACTCTGCTGAATCTGCAAAATGAGTGGTGGATTTTGAAAGCCAATGAAATCCAGGCTCATGCAGACAGAGACAGAGCAGCAATGGGGAGCTGAGTTGGGTTTGTTTTTATGTGAAAAGGCCTTCAGAAGAAAGAAACGCTATGTGAGCTATGCAACGGGCCAGTTTGAACGCTGGCACAGAGCTCCCAGAAATGATGTCAAAGCAGAGAAATTCTGTTTAGACAATACGACATGCATGTTTTCTATGACGCAGTTAAGACCATCTATGGCCCCAGAAACTGCTCCCTGGCACCCATTAGGTCTGCTGATGGAACAACTCTCATTAAGGATCAGGCCCTGTTAGTGGAGAGGTGAGCCAAGCATTTTAACACCCTGCTCAACCAGCCCACCCCAGTGGACTCAACTGTACTGGCAGAGCTCCCTGGACAGCCTACCGTGCAAGACCTAGACCTCCCACCATCGTTCAAAGAAATCCTATATGCAGTCAAGACCCTGAAAAACAACAAAACCCCTGGACCTGATAACATTCTAGCTGAAATCCTCAAGAAAGGAGGCTACCTCTTTACGAAGACACTGTATCTCTACACCCTTGAGGTGTGGAGTCGCGAATGTGTCCCCCAACAGCGGAAAGACACCAACATTGTGACCATTTATAAAAACAAAGGAGTCAAATCCATCTGCTCCAACAGTAGGAGTATTTCACTATAGAGGGTATGCGGGTGAGGTCACAGATGCGGAACTCACAGCGGTAATGCGGCACTGAGTGGCAAAAAGACTGAGTGGCAGCATTAACGTCCAGCTTGAATACAGCGAAAATGCATCTAAAATGGGAAAGAGCTGTTGTGCGATAGACTGCACTAAGAGATTTCACAAGAAATCGGAGTTATCTTTTTACAGAATAATGAAAGATAAGGTAAAGAGAAACAAATGGATCACTGCAATTCGCAGAAACAACTGAAATCCAGGCACCGAATCATGGATTTGCGGTTCCCATTTTGTGTCAGGTAGGCTAACATTAGGCTATGTTGGACTTTTGGGTAACGTTAAATGGTAAAATCATGAAGTCATATACTGTGCTGACTACTCATCAATTAAATACTGAGCATCTTTCATAACTTTTTGTCAGCATATTTTTTTTAAAAACGTTCTTGTATTGTGTTCTACAAACAAAGGGGAGAATGGTTGGCTTAACATTATAGTTTTCACAGTTGTAACTTAATAAAATAAAATAAATATTCGTACAAACCTGTCCACATAAAACCAGAATGTCCATCGGTGTCCTCGTCACTTTAATTTCGCCAACAAATCCCGCCTTGAATTACGACCAAGCGTCAAGACTTTTGTATACCTTCAGGCTTTGCTTTGTGCATTTCCCTGGCATAGAAATCAAGTACATATAAATATCAGGAAACTCGATTTGTGGCTAACTGTTAATGTCCATGGACCACTGGTTATTTGGTAAGCTGTATGGGTCACTGTCAAGTCCAATTTCTTATAATTTAAACAGATAATTTTGCGTTATAATCCCGGTTTCACTGTTTCCCCTTCTAGAGGCAGCCATGTTTCAGGATGTTTTGCCACTCACTGCGACTGAGGGGGCGTGTTCCAGTGGGAAAGTGACGTCAATGCATACCCTCTATTGGCCATTGCCGGAAAAGTCCTAGCCAAAGTCATGCTTCGCAGACTAACACTCGCAATAGCCGAATGGGTCATACCAGCGTCACAATGCGGCTTCCGAAAGGACGGAGGGACCGTTGACATGATCTTTGTCACAAGCCAGCTCCAGCAGAAATGACGAGAACAGCACAAGGATTTATACATAGCATTCATAGACCTCTCAAAGGCATTTGATACAGTTAACCAGGCCCTGCTGTGGCAAGTCCGGAATAAATTTGGATGTCTACCCAAGTTTCTCACCATCCTTGGACAGTTTCACTCAGAAATGATGGCCCGATTGGTAGTGGGGAACCACAGTTCTGAGCCCTTTGATGTACAGACGGGAGTCAGATAAGGCTGTGTGCTAGCCCCAGTCCTGTTCAATATCTTCTTAGTCTCTGTTACAACACTGTTGCGAAGGAGGATGCAGAAGCAGGCTGGAGTCACCATTGACTTCAGGTTCGATGGTAACCTATTCAACATCAGGAGATTTCAGGCAACCACCAAGATGACCTCGGAGAAAATCATTGAGCTACAGGATGCCAACCATTGTGCCCTGGTAGCCTACACACCAGAAGCCCTACAAAACACTCTGTCGGCAGTTGTAACTTCATACAGGAGAATGGGACTGATCATCAACACCCAAAAGACAGATGTAATCTGTCAGATGAGTGCCGGCCTCCCAAGTCACCCAACAACCTTCACAGCAGAAGGGCAACAACTGGCCACTGTTCCTGCCTTCAAATATCTGGGAAGCATACTCTATCTGACACCTGCACAATGGATGATGAGATTCAGCACCGCCTCAAACAAGCCTCAACATCTTTTGGTCGTCTAAGGAGAAAGGTTTTCCAGAACAGCAACCTCAGTCTCCACACCAAAGTGCTTGTTTACAGAGCAGTGTGCATCTCCACACTACTCTATGGATGTGAGGCATGGACCATCTACAGCCACCATCTCAGAAGGCTGGAGGCCTTCCATGTGAGATGTCTCCAGAGGATCCTCGGCATTACCTGGGAGGACAGAGTGCCACATACAGAGGTGTTGGAGCAGGCAGGCAGGCAATTGCAGCGTGGAATCTTCCCTATACCACCATCAACTCAGGTGGCTTGGGCATGTCATTTGCATGCCCAGCCAACGACTCCCACGTAAAGTCCTAACTACACCTTGGTCGATGCACAGCTGGTGGGCAGAAGAAGCGGTTCAAAGACCAAATGAAGACCACACTGAAAAGATACCAGATCAACCTCTCTTCTTTGGAGGAATGTGCCTCCTGCCGCACCATCTGGCACTCTCACGTCTCAGAGGGAGTGAAGTGTCTGGAAAACCAGCGCACACAACACTGTGTAGCAAAGTATACAAAGAGGCATGCTCGCAAAGCTACCCCTGCCCCCCCCCCAGCACCACTTTTACATGCCCGGTCTGCAACCGCAACTGTGCATCCAGGATCGGACTATTCAGCCACCAAAGGGCTCACAAATACGAGAAGATGATCATCATTGGACACGATGGACAACCAGCAAGCAAGGAAGTGTGTGACGAGTTAGTATGTAAGCAACAACAATCAACAATGAAAGGGGGGGGTAATAAAAATTAAGAGAGAGAATGCAATTTTGTCACTTTGTTTATCCATACCTTGGGGACAGCTTTTAGACACACACATCATTTGAATGCGTGTCTTCTGTTCATTAGAGAATACTCATTAAGTAGGTTCCTTGCTCTGTATGTGTGCATTTGTGCATATGTGCAAGGATGGGTTTTAAGAATGTAACTGGTGCATGCAAATTATGTGTGTGTGTGTGTGTGTGTGGATGGAAGCATGGATTGCGGGTGTGGTTGTGACGGTGGCGGTAGGGGTGTCTCACAAAATGATATGGCTGTCAGTGTCCCCTGGTAAGTCGTTTCTCATCATCTCAAACAGGCTCACATCCTTTACACAGAGTTGCCACCATCGCGTCTCCTCGGGGAATAAACACGTCATCGACGTGCCATCCAAGAGACGCAGTATAACACCAGCTGCATTTCTTTGACTCGTATTTATGCAGCATAGATTGAACAACTGTAATTGCTATTTTTTTCTTCTTTCAGCGACGCCTTTCTTCACACGACTGCTTAATCCCCTTGCGACACTTTCTACTGTTTGACATTGAGTGACTGCAAAAGTTAAACATCCACTTCTGTGAGTTTTCATTTAGGCTGCCATCGCCTCATTGACAGTAAGCTCTTTAACAAGAAGACGCATGCACGAACGCCATCATTAACACTCAATCAATCAACCAAGTTGCAGTTTATATAAAACAGCCTCTCTATTTTGGTGTGCATCCAAAGTTTGGAAGTAAAGAAAAAATACTTAGGGGGCGTCTAGGTGGCGTGGCGGTCCATTCCATTGCCTACCAACACGGCTGGTTCGAATTCCCGTGTTACCTCCGGCTTGGTCGGGCGTCCCTACAGACACAATTAGTCCATGGGCCAGACCCCAAAATTTCCTATTTCGGTACACTCAAGGTGGCAAAACTTACTTATAATTTTTGAAAGGATCCGTGTGTGTAGATGATATTTTGGTATGATAACCATTCCTGAGTGGCAGCTGTATCACAGTTATCAGCTCATGAAGTTAACCACCCCCTAAAGTAAATTGCATTTTAGACGCTGGTGCATATCCTGGTTTAGCCTCATGGTCAGGACATTTTTCAATGTTCTATAATATTGTCTTTGGTATCATTTTAAAGGGGACCTTCTTAGCTTTCATTCAAGCCCTGTTGTGGATATTTCTCACAAATATAGAGGTCACTTGAGCTCTTCAACCCGTCAATAACACACATCTTTCTGCAATGTTCGCCTAAACTATATACTTTCTTTTAGCCCTGTGGCATCTAGGAATATCAGGGACACAAAACACAAAAACTGGAATACTCACAGGACTGTAAAGATTCAGGAAATGTATAATATACCCATACTATTTCATTGTGTGAGGTGATTGTGAACCTTAAATTAGAAGGGCATTATTACTAAGAAACTAACTAGACCAAAGCCAGTTAGTCCATGGGTCAGACCAGATATCGATATCACCCAAGGTGACACAACTTCACTGGTGCCATTTTATTTGGTACACTAACAGAAGTAAAATAATACATGATAACCTTTCCAAATGAGCAGCTATTTCATTTTTCTTTCAGGAAACCTGTTTCTGTGCCTCTCACGATTGTGTATTTGCCCAGATTTTTACAAATATAGCATTTCAACACCCCTGGTACTGATTAGCCTAGCTTAAACTCTGGGACAGTTCTTAGTTGGCCAGCAACCAAGGATAACCAGTACTGTGTACTTCCATTCATTGTGCTAAGCTAGGCTAACGTGCAGCCAGGTAGCTTTCTACTAAACACATATAGAGGAAACTGGTATCTATCTTCTTGTCTCACTCTGGAGAAGATTGTAAGCTAATTTCCCATAATGTTAGCATGTTCTTTTAATGTATATGTTAATATGATTAGTTAAAGTGGCTACGAGGAACTTTCATCTTGTGTTGATTTTAGCGGCCTCATGTGGACAAAATACAGCTGTTGCATAGCAACTAGGTAATGTATCTATTTGTGGCTATGTAAGATAAATAATGGTAATATGACGCTGGTGAAGCAAAGTAAACTTTGTTTTAGTAGTGTTCATACACCTAAGTTACATGTATTTGTTTGTATGTGGCAGGTGAAAACTGACTGAATATGGCCACTGGTGAACAAGCAAGTTTTTACCCAATACCAAAGCGCCCACGGGTGGAGTGCATTATCCACTGTTCTGATGATACAGATAAGCTGGTTTCACAACAAAGTGTCGACTCATGGAGAACTCTGCTCAGGGCAGCTCAGATACGAAATCATGCACCAGTTTTGAAACTGGCAAAAGACATTCCTGAGGGACAGATTCCAGCAATCTACTACCACAGAAAGTGTCGCAGTATCTTCACTATGAAGCAAATTCTTGATGGCCTCCTTGCAAAAGAAAAGAAAAGTTGTGTCTCTGCTGAAGAGAAACAATCTAAGAGAGTAGCTCGACATGCTCCAAGTACATCTAGGACTTATGATGCAGAGTGCATATTTTGTCAGAAAAACAGCAAATATTCCAAGAGACAGAATACGAGAGAAGTACTGGTGCAGTGTCGAGAACTGCGAGCTGATGCAAAGATCAGGAGTGCAGCCACAAAGAAAAGGGACAGCAGAATCCTTGCCATTGTGAGTAGAGACCTTGTAGCAGCTGAAGGGCACTACCACAGGTCATGCTATAGACTTTACACCAAAGAAGAGGTTTCCAAAGGAGAGGTTGCCATCAATGAAGATGATGATGCTTCAGCCCAGTATGAAGCTGCTGTGAATAAGGCATACAATGAGCTGTTCCTCTTCATCAGGATGGAGCTTTTTGGCAATCCTCAAGTAATGACAATGACTGATCTCTCTTCTAGACTGGTAGCTTCAATGAACTCCCAAGGCATTGCCCAAGTCAAGGAATCAACCAAGAAGCACATAAGGCGAAACTTGGAGAGTGAGTTTGCTGGAGCCTTGCAGATATTCCCTGATGAGAAAGGAAAATTCCTCCTCTATCCCGATAACTTGTCCATGAGGGAACTTGCCAAAGAAAATCAGTCTCTCAAAAGGGAGCTGCAGACCCTGAAAAGTGTCAGTGCAGTAGCAGTGTCAGTGCAGATAGCCAAAGCAGCCATCAAATTGAGAGCAGACATTAAAAGTCAAGATGTTCCTCAAACCTGGCCGCCTGAAGTCAAACCAGAAGCAGAATGTCCTACCATTCCAGAGTCGCTCATTATCTTCCTGTACTCTCTACTCACAGGCTCAAATGATCCTGATTATGCATCCCAGAGAGTGCAGTGCCTTCTGCAGTCATTTGGCCATGACATAGTATATGCAGTGACATGTGGAAATACCAAGCCTTCCAAGCACATTGTTCTGCCATTCAGTGTCAAATCGTTGACAGGAAATGTAGAGTTGATAAACATCCTCAACCGACTTGGTCACAGTGTGTCCTATTCACATATGGAAGAGATCAACACTGCCCTGTGTCTCCAGAAACTCTCATCATCAGGGAGTGGCATTGCCCTTCCAGCTAACATCCATCCTGGCATATTCACAACTTTAGCCTGGGACAATATCGACCGTCTTGAAGAAACTGTCAGTGGTGAGGGAACATCTCACAGAGTCAATGGGATTGCTGTGCAAGCAAAGCCAGTCAACCCACTTCCTGTCCAACCCATGCCCACTGTTCCCAAAACAAAGAAGAGAAGCATTGATGGACCCCCACCAATGTTACCAACTTACAATGCTGGACAACGGGTAGGGCCACCACAAAGCAAAAAGTCAGATGCCGATACTGCAGCCAATACTAAGCTTGCCAGAGAGAAAAACCTTCTTTGGGTCCTAGCACGCATGTCACAACAAGAAGAACAGTCAGTCAGCAGCTGGACAGGCTTCAACATCCTGACTCGAGGAGAGATGACGGTCATCCTCGACAATATAGGCTATCTGCCTACCATCAATGCTCCAGCGACACAAATGTCTACTGTCAACGAGGTGCTTAACCAGTCACTGAGCATCATGCAGTGCTTAGGCCTGAGGAAGATTGTCTGTGTCTTTGACCAAGCCCTGTATGCGAAGGCTGTCGAGATCACATGGAAACACCATGACAAGTTCCATGATATCATTGTTAGGCTTGGGGTATTCCACACCATCTGCACACTGCTGGCAATAATAGGAAAGTGTTTCCAAGATGCTGGACACAAAGACCTCTGCATTGAGTCTGGCATGATTGCAGAAGGCTCAATTGCTGGTGTTATGGATGGCCGCAAGTACAACAGGGCAGTGCGACTACACAAGCTCCTGTATGAGGCTCTCATGCGACTGACCTTGAATGGTTTCCTGTCCTGGTTGGAAGAAACTCACAGGAATGACATGGTTCACCTGAATGAGACACTGAAGACCATTGACAGCCTTGGGAAAGAAGTCTCACAACATGCTTTGAAGGAGGTCCTCGAGAACAGCTCTTGTACACGCACCATGGATCTATTTGAAGTCTACCGTGAGTTCCTTAGAGGTGGAAACGGCAGCCTCTCGAACTTCTGGATGTCCTATTGGACATGGTTGAAATCTTGTTGGGGCTCATCCGAGCATCCAGAGAGGGAGACTGGATGCTACACTTGGCTAGCATTCGAGCAATGATCCCATGGTGCTTTGCTTATGACAGGATGAATTATGCACGCTACCTCCCCTACTACTACGCCCAGATGTCTGAGCTGCCCATCACACACCCAGATGTGTACACAGAATTCATGGAAGGAGGCTTCTCAGTCCAACTGGGCTCCACCAATCCCTTTGGCCGAATCCCTGTTGACCAAGCTATAGAAGAAACGGTGAACAAAGACACCCAAACAGCTGGAGGGACAAAGGGATTCAGCTTGAAGCCAGGAGCTGTGACCAAATATTATCTCACAGCTGAGTATAGAAGCATGTACCTCAGACAGCTGAGAGACCTGACAGGTCAAGGCAGGTGCAAATGGTCTCATCCAGATCTACAGAGTCCAAGGATCAAGAGAGATGAAGCAGATGTCCAGTCTCTCATGGACCTTATGGAGAATAACTGGCTCAATCCTATGTCCCCTGATGAGATTGATTTGGTTAGCCTCTCCACTGGCAACATGGCTCCACCTGATGTGACCATAGATCTCTTGAGAGCTCTTGAGAAAGGAGAAGAGGCCTGCCAAGCATTCCAGCAAACAAGGTTAGATGCAGACCCACCACCTGTGAAATTCCACGACAAGATGACCAAGCAAAGTCTGAAAACATTCTCCAATGTCAGCACAAAACAAGCTCATGGAAAGAAAGCACAGGATGTGGTTCTGAAGGCAGATAGAAACCTTTTCAGTCACATGATCCTGGTGGCTGAAAGCAGGAAGGTGAATCTGAAGGATGTCCTTGCCTACTCATTGGGCCCACTACCATGGGCACTGGCAAATGCTGATGGGTCCTTACGAAAAACAAACAAGGCTGCACTTGCCAGAGAGCTTGAAAAGAATGTATCTCCTGCAGAAGACATCCCAATCCCATCTACTTCCATCATTGATGGGATGAGCCTGGTCCAAAAAATGAATGGCAACAACAAAACCTTTGCACAGGTGGCAGAGTCAGCCTTGACCCAGGTCCTCCATGAGGGAGCACAGAGTGGGAGGATTGATGTTGTTTTTGATGTCTATCACCAGACTTCGATCAAAGATGCTGAACGACTGAACCGGGGTGGAGACATCACTCTCCAGTACAAGAATCTTGCAGGGGGACACCACGTCCAGCAGTGGAGAAAATTTCTGTGCAGTTCCTCCAACAAGACCAGTCTCATCAAGTTTCTGGTGGAAGAGTGGAAACTCCCACGATACAGAGCTATGCTGCATGGCAAGGTGTTGTACATGACCTGTGAGGAAACCTGCTACAAGTTGACAGAAGATGGGTGTGAGGAAGCAGCAGAACTGCACTCCACACATGAAGAAGCTGACACCCGTCTGCTCCTGCATGCATTGCATGCAGCAAATGCGGGCTCAAAGTCAGTTATCATCACAGCTGAGGACACTGATGTCATGGTGCTTTGTCTTGGCTTCCAGAAGGACATCACCTGTCCCATCTACCAGAAGTGTGGGACTCAGAACCGCACACGGTTTGTCGACATCACCAAACTGGCAAGTTCACTTGGAGACAGCATCTGTGACAGCCTAATTGGCTTACATGCCTTCACAGGCTGCGACACTGTCAGTGCATTCGCTGGTCGAGGGAAGCTGAATGCCCTGAAGATAGTGAGAAAGCACACTTCCTGCCAAGAGACTTTTAGTCAACTGGGACAGACATGGAATGTGAGTGATGAGCTGTTCCAGAAAATTGAGCAGTTCACCTGTCGGATGTATGTTGCTAATAGCAGCACTGCTGAGGTGAACAAACTGCGTTACCAGCTCTTCTGCACCAAAAGGGGAGAGGTTGAGTCCAGCCAGCTGCCACCATGTAGAGACTGTCTCTTTATGCATGTTCAACGAGCCAACTATCAGGCAGCAATATGGAAGTGCTGTCTGCAGGCTAACCCTGTGGTGCCAAGCCCTACTGAGTATGGATGGACAGACGATGAAGGCAAGCTGGCCATTTACTGGATGCGCTCCCCACCTGCACCAGATGTGGTCTTGGAAATGCTAACATGCAAGTGTGTGCATTCATGCAAAATGCCAAGCTGCATGTGCCTGTCAAATGGACTTCCATGCACAGACATGTGCAGGTTACAGACCTGCAGTAACCAAAAACAGCAGGATGGTCCAGAACTGGACTTTGAACTTGGGGAGTCAGATGATGAGAGAAACGAGCAGTTTGATGAATGACAGTGTGATGATTCTGATGGTATTACTGTGGTAGTAGTCTATTGATGCACAGGATGTTGATTCTGGACTTGGTTACCCAGAGCTTCATTACCTCACTATGGTATTCCTTTTTATCATGTATTTTGATTGTGTATTTAAACAAATGTATAGAGACCAGTTTGTGACCTAACTGGCTTTGGTCTAGTTCTCATTTAAGGCTCACAATCACCTCACACAATGAAATAGTATGGGTATATTATACATTTCCTGAATCTTTACAGTCCTTTGAGTATTCCAGTTTTTGTGTTTTGTGTCCCTGATATTCCTAGATGCCACAGGGCTAAAAGAAAGTATATAGTTTAGGCAAACATTGCAGAAAGATGTGTGTTATTGACGGGTTGAAGAGCTCAAGTGACCTCTATATTTGTGAGAAATATCCACAAAAGGGCTTGAATGAAAGCTAAGAAGGTCCCCTTTAAAATGATACCAAAGACAATATTATAGAACATTGAAAAATGTCCTGACCATGAGGCTAAACCAGGATATGCACCAGCGTCTAAAATGCAATTTAGTTTAGCGGGTGGTTAACTTCATGAGCTGATAACTGTGATACAGCTGCCACTCAGGAATGGTTATCATACCAAAATATCATCTACAGACATGGATCCTTTCAAAAATTATAAGTAAGTTTTGCCACCTTGAGTGTACCGAAATATCGTCTGGCCCATGGACTAAATTGGCCGTGTCTGCGGGTAGGAAGCCGGATGTGGGTAAGTGTCCTGGTTGCTGCACTAGCGCCTCCTCTGGTTGGTTGGGGCACCTGTTCGGGGGGGGAGAAGGAACTGGGGCGAATAGCATGATCCTCCCACGTGCTACGTACCCCTGGTGAAACTCCTCACTGTCAGGTGAAAAGAAGCGGCTGGTGACTCCACATGTATCGGAGGGGGCATGTGGTAAGGTAGTCTGCAGCCCTCCCCGGATGGACAGAGGGGGTGGAGCAGCGACCGGAATGGCTCGGAAGAGTGGGGTAATTGGCCCAAGTACAACTGGGGCGAAAAAAATGCATTTTAACGTCGTTCTTTTTATTTTTTTCTTTTAAATCTCATTAATTTTATTCTTTTATTTTCTATACAGTTGTTAAAGGAGCAAAAAGAACATCCCTCGCAACTCTTCTTGTTTAAAATGACTGCATGGTAAAATCATTTACATAAAAAATGAAACATCTGCACACCGCTGCTTCTTCTTTTTTAAATTCCATTGTATTTCTTTGTTGGCGCAGTGCAGGATACCATAGAGCAGATACCGTGCAGGACATTTACACAGAGCAGAAGACGGCCATCCCTTAACATAAAGTAAAATAAAATCCATGGACATGAAAAATGGACAGCCATTAATTAACGTGTTTACATTCTATTGTAAGTTCAACTTAACATGCAACCAAAATTGAACCCCATGTCTCTGTTGGTTGGTCCCCCCCCCCCCGCTATCAATTCTTCCCAACATGTGCTCATATAAGGAAATCTTAATCATTTCATCAGTCATTCCTTCGCAGTGGGACACATGGGGTTCTTCCGGTTTTGCAGTCTGTGTCTTACAGCTGTGATCAGACCAACTTTTAAAATATCACACACTGCTTCTTCTAAATACCTTGAATGTTCAGTCAGCCGAGCCAACATTTCAGTTGACTCTCCTCGAGGACAGACATGTACTGAGTCCTCAGATTAGCAGAATAAATACTTGAAGAGTTCTGCAGAAGTAGGGTGTGGATGTTTTCTTATAATTATGTTATTCTCTATATCTGTGCACCTGTCAACAGTAGATTGTTGGTGGGAAATATCTGACAGGTATAAAAAAAAAGGAAAGAAAGGAAAATAATGTAAGCGGTTATTTTCTTGCCCGGTGCGGGATTCGATACGGGATGTACTGCACCACAAGGCGACATCACGAACCGCTCGGCCCCGTTAGCTAGGGACTAACGTGTCTTATTGGTAGTTTACGGTCGTCGCCCTCCCCGGAAGCGCGCCCTCACGCTTGTTCTTCCCGCGCTCCGAAGAGACTTCTGAGGATCTGCACACTTCCGGATCCCACCGCTGCCACCAATGTAACCGGTTATTTTCTTGCCCGGTGCGGGATTCGATACGGGTTGTACTGCACCACAAGGCGACATCACTAACCGCTCGGCTAAAGGTTCAGACCCGTTAGCCAGGGACTAATGTGTCTTATTAGTAGTTTACAATAAGATCGCAAATATTGATGAACAGATGCATGATGGGACTTCCACTAAAGGCTACCTTTGTTTATGGAAATAGCGGTCTTTACTATGTTTGGCACGGGTGCCTTGCATTGTAGACTGTTGATCCAGATGGTATGAGGATTGAGATGAGTTCAGTAGATCATTGCTCTGAATCCATGACTCACTTATGGACATGTAATAATTACAAATTACAAAATCTATTTGAACTTTGCTCTTCACTGGAATAAAAACGATCGAATTGTACACCTGGAAACAACTTAATCTGACAAACACACACACACTCACACTCACACACACACACACACACACACACACACACACACACACACACACACACACAATAGAACTACTACAGGGCAGGCAGAGCTAATCAATCCCACAGCACGCTACCCTGATTGACCGAACTCCACCATTATCCCTCATCAATGCTTTCTCAACTGGTCGGGATGATGATTCTGATACCTGGCTCTAAGCAGACTCCACCTGCTTTAGAATTCATCACAGCCACACAGACACACTTGGCGACATATAGTCACATGTGAACACGGGGGGCATAGTGAAGGGGCTAGGTCAACCCATTTGTATCACAGACAAAATGTTCATACTGTGGAGTTAGAAAACAACGAGACAGGAGACGTGAGAGTAGACGTAGTCGAGGTAGTTTACTAGCTCCAACTTTGCATGTCATACATTCGACAACGACACTGAACTGTGTACCGGAAGCGCATTATCTGACCCCTCGCCTCTTCCCTTACAGGTACACCGTCCTCTTAGGTGAATGTCTCTAGTTATATAGATGTGGGTCACCACACAGGCCCCCCCCAGAATTCACCTACACAAAACAATGCAAAACAGCAAAAGCGCAAGTCATGAACATAAAAATAGACTCTACAACAGAACAGTCAATGACATAGTGCAAAGTCACGGGGAAAACAGGTGACGAGTCGGGGGGCGGACCCTGCGGCCATAACGGCTGCGCTTAACAGGAGGGGAAACAGATGGGGCCGAAACCCGGGCCATAGGCGGGGCCGAAGCAGGAACAGAGGCAGGTGCCGGGGCCGACCTAGGAGGGCGTCCCCGCCGCGGGGGTAGGGCCAATTGCATTGGCTCCCAGATGTCCAAGTGAGCGGGCTTGAGACGGTCTATAACGACCCGCTCCGGCCTGCCCCCCATGTCCTCCACAAAGTTCTTATCCCCCGCCTCCAGGACGCGGAAGGGCCCGTCGTATGGGGGCTGCAGCGGGGACCGATGGCTGTCGTGCCTAATGAAGACGTACCTCGCCGATGGCAGATCCTTGGGGACGTAGGACCGGGGGAGGCAGTGTTGAGACATCGGAACGGGAGCGAAGGCACCGGCAGCGCTCCGGGACGCACTGAGGTGAGAGGCGGCCGACCAGGGAGCCGTAGCATCCGGAAGAAACTCCCCCGGAACCCGCAGGGGCTGGCCATACACCAGCTCAGCGGAGGAGGTCTGGAGGTCTTCCTTCGGGGCCGAACGCAGGCTGAGCATGACCCACGGGAGCCGGTCCATCCAGTCGCAGCCAGTGAGGCTTGCCTGCAGAGCGGCTTTCATGTCCCGATGGAACCGCTCACAAAGTCCGTTGCCCTGCGGGTTGTACGCCGTAGTGCGGTGGATCTTCACCCCCAGGTGCTCAGCGACCGCCGTCCAGAGCTCCGGGGTAAACTGGGAGCCCCGGTCGCTTGTGATGTCACCCGGCGTGCCGAAACGGGCCACCCAGCAGCCGATGAACACCCGTGCTACCTCTGCTGCCGTCGTGGAGGACAAGGGAATAGCCTCTGGCCACCTGGTGGCCCTGTCCACAATAGTGAGGAGGAACGTATAACCACGGGAGGGGGGCAGGGGACCCACCAGGTCAACATTGACGTGGTCAAACCGCCTCTCTGGAACCACAAACGGCGCCAAAGGGGCCTTGGTATGGCGGTGCACCTTGGCGCGTTGGCACGCCACACACGAGCCGGCCCAGGCTCTAACATCCTTACGAAGCCCAGGCCAAACGAACTTGACGCTCACCAGCTTGGTCGAGGCCTTCACTCCCGGGTGGGACAGGCCGTGGATGGTGTCGAAAATTCGGCGCCGCCAGGAAGTAGGCACCAGGGCGCGCGGTTGACCGGTGGAGATGTCACAGAGGAGGGTGGTGTTGGCCGCGTCGAACGTCACGTCCTCCAGCCGTAGCGCCGTAGGGGTCGACCGGTAGTCTTGAACGGTCGCGTCCTTGGCTTGGTCCGCTGCCATAGCGGCGTAGTCGAGTCCCAAGTGAACGGCGTTAACAACCGCCCGTGAAAGGCAGTCGGCGACGAAGTTATCCTTGCCCGACACGTGTTGTATGTCCGTGGTAAACTCGGAAACCGCCGCGAGATGGCGCTGCTGACGCCCAGACCACGGTTCTGAGGTTTTGGCCATACAGAACGTCAGCGGTTTGTGGTCCACGAAAGCGGTGAACTGTCGGCCCTCCAATAGGAACCTAAAGTGTCTGGTTGCGAGGAAGAGACCCAGTAGTTCCCTATCAAAGGTGCTGTATTTGCGCTCGCTCTCACGGGGTTGTTTACTGAAGAACGCCAAGGCTGCCAGCCCCCCCCCCACCCACTGCTCACACACGGCCCCCACAGCGTAGTCGGAGGCATCCGTTGTAAGGGCTATGGGGGCGGCAGGCGACGGGTGAGCTAGCAGCGCAGCGTTGGCCAGTGCGGTCTTGGCGGCCACAAAAGCCTCGTCCATCCCCGAAGACCAGTCCAGCTCGTCCTTAGACTTCTTACCCCGCAGGGCCTCATACAGGGGACGCATGATGTGGGCGGCACGGGGCAGGAAACGGTTATAAAAGTTCACCATGCCCAGGAATTCCTGCAGCGACTGTACAGTGCGGGGGCGGGGGAACATGGTGACAGCCTCAACCCTGGCAGGGAGGGGAACGGCCCCCTGTGGAGTGATGTGGTGCCCGAGGAAGGTGATGGACGACTCCCCGAACTGACACTTAGCTGGGTTGATGATGAGGCCGTGTTCGCTGAGCCTGTCGAACAGCTGTGTGAGTTGCGTCATGTGTTCCTCCGCCGACGCGCTGGCCACGAGGATGTCGTCTAAGTACACAAACAAAAATGGCATGTCGCGGAGCACAGAATCCATAAGGCGCTGAAACGTCTGCGCCGCCCCTTTAAGGCCGAAAGGCATACGTAAAAACTCAAAGAGCCCAAAGGGTGTGATGACAGCCGTTTTTGGGACATCCAGTGGGTGGACCGGCACTTGGTGATACCCCCGCACTAAGTCGATTTTGGAATAGATGGCAGCGCCCGCCAGGTGGGTAGAGAAATCTTGTATGTGCGGTATGGGGTACCGGTCGGGGGTCGTGGCATTGTTTAGGCGACGGTAGTCCCCGCACGGGCGCCAACCCCCGTCGGCCTTAGTAACCATGTGAAGAGGGGAAGCCCACGGGCTGTCAGAACGGCGGGCAATGCCGAGGCGCTCCATAGTCGAAAACTCCTCCCTGGCTATTGCGAGCTTGGCCGAGTCGAGGCGTCGGGCCCGGGCGTAAACTGGGGGGCCCACTGTGGTGATATGATGTTCCACGCCGTGCTTGGCCACCGCCGAGGAGAAGGTGGGTGTGGTGAGCTCGGGGAAATTTGCGAGGAGGCGTTGGTATGGATCCCCGGTGGAGAGTGTGTTAGCGAGGCACAGCGCTCCAGCCCCCCCAAGCGTGCAGGGGTATGACGCAAAAGAGACGGCATCAATCACGCGACAGTTTTTAACATCCACCAGCAGGTTGAAAGCACAGAGGAAATCCGCACCTAGGAGCGGGGTGGATACAGCAGCCATCACAAAGTCCCAGCCGAAACGTCGGCTGCCAAAACACACGTCCACATGTCTGATACCGTACGTCCGAATGAACGTGCCGTTGGCGGCGTCCATCTGGGGGCCGTGACTGTCTAACGCCGCCACTACGTGGAAGTACTGCGTTGCATCCTGCGTTATCCCTCTCAGCTGGAACTGGGCTTCCACATGTTGAAACCACGGCCGTGGATTATGCTGCCAAAAGTCGGGTAGCTTCACAGTAGCGGTGTAAATGCTAGCGTTAGCAATAGCCACGTTGTTAGCACCGGCGTCGTCGTTGTCAGACATACTCGTATTAGTAGTTCGATCACGTCGGGGTCACCAATGTGGAGTTAGAAAACAACGAGACAGGAGACGTGAGAGTAGACGTAGTCGAGGTAGTTTACTAGCTCCAACTGTGCATGTCATACATTCGACAACGACACTGAACTGTGTACCGGAAGCGGAAGTGCATTATCTGACCCCTCGCCTCTTCCCTTAAAGGTACACCGTCCTCTTAGGTGAATGTCTCTAGTTATATAGATGTGGGTCACCACAATACACAACTTATATGCAGTTCCCAAAACACACTGATTGCCAACACACTGTCACACGCACACAATGCATGTGCAATAGTCTTGTGGGGCCAAATGCGACGATACCAATTTGCAACATATACAGATATTTGTTTGTCCTTCTGAACTATTTGTCAACATATCAAATAATATTCCATACAACTTTCAACTTCTCATTTTATTGATGAATGAATGAAGGACATCAGTTTAGGACATCTGCTCGGATCATTTGCTAGTACTGTTAGATGAGAGATGGCTAAGTAAGTTTAGTGATATGTATAGTTACAAATGGTTATGTTTAGATATTACAGGTGTGGTGCAGCTAAAGTCAGATTATGGATCTGGAAGACTGGTGGCTATGCATTATAATTCAGTTAAGTGCACATCAGGGTAAAAAGTAGATGTCCTCGGGTGTCCGGGTGGTGTGGTGGTCTATATTCCATTGACTACCAACATGGGGATCGCCGGTTCGAATCCCTGTGTTACCTCCGGCTTGGTCGAGCATCCCTACAGACACAATCGGTCGTGTCTGCAGGTGGGAAGCCAGATGTGGGTAAGTGTCCTGGTCGCTGCACTAGCGCCTCCTCTGGTCAGTCAGGGCGCCTGTTTGGGCTGGAGGGGGAACTGGAGGGAATAGGTGATCCTCCCACGTGCTACGTCCCCCTGGTGAAACTCCTCACTGTCAGATGTAAAGAAGTGGCTGGCGACTCCACATGTAATGGAGGAGGCATGTGGTAGTGTGCAGCCGTCCTGGATCAGCAGAGGGGTGGAGCAGCGACTGGGGCGGCTCAGAAGATTGGTGTGATTGGCCAAGTACAATTGGGGAGAAAAATAAAAAAAAACAAAAAAAACAAAAAAAACAAATGGTTATGTTTAGGTATTACATTAGAGGTGGTTTAGATATGGGTTTGGTGTGGTTAAGGTCAGATTATGGATCTGGAAGGCTGGTAGCTATGTAATATAATTCACTTAAGTGCACATCAGGGTTAAAAGTAGATGTCCTCTGCTCCACATTTATCAGTATACTGGCAGTCAACAGATTTTGGGACCTGTGAAGTCGTTATATATGAACGTTTTGTCTGTGTGACCGGTGACGGGGCTGGGTAAGATAACTGCGTGTGCTCACAGCCCATGCGCAGTGCAGGGTCATCTCTGATATTCACCTCTAAGCCCATCGCTCGGTGACATGGTAATTAATATGTATGTGCAGGGGAACAGTGAAGGGGTAAGATAACTGTGTGCAGGCCTGTGTGTGTACAACCCCCGTGCAGTGCGGAGAGCTCTAATGTCCAATCTCTCTAATATGATTCACAATGTTTACCATTAAGGCCACTCCATGCACCACTCACACTTTAAATTAAAAGCTGATTTATTCACCTCCCTTTTCCCTTTCCACCCATTCCTATTGCTGTTTCGGGCTTTGTGATTTGCTGTTTGGTTTATGAACATAATGTGGCTTTAATGGAGGAAAGGAACAAACACTCTGATCCACATTATCTACTGTACCTACTGCCACAGGGCGCGAGGGAGATGAGAGGAGGGGATTGGAAATGAGAAGGGAGGGGGATGCCAGAGGAGACGAGAAGAAAAGAAGTGAGGAGGGGGAAGAGAGAGGTGAGGCGAGGAGACAAAAAGGAGATGGTACGAGAGGAGATGGGAGAAGGAAAATAGGAGATAGGAGGAGAGGGAAAGGTGGGGAAAAAAAGTGACACCCCAACTTGGCCTTCATCATTCAAAGCCCATTAGGGAAGGGAAAGAGGGAGAGAAAGAGAGATATTAAATATGAGAGGAAGAGAAGTAGTGAAACGGTAAACTGAAAGGAAGACAGTGAGGGCGAGACAGAGAGAGAGAGAGTAAGTGTGACTCCCGACAGAAAGAAAGAGACGGTCACCCGTGGAGGCAGAGATAATAAAAAGAGCGAGCCGACCCACCGTCGTGCATTAGAGAGGAGCGATAGAGAGGAGGTGATGTGCAGTGGGGGTGCGGGGGGTCAGCCTTCATAAGCCATTGATTTACACAATCCCAGTCACCTCGTAATATTTCATCTTTGCTACATTTGCAATCTCCCATCCGCTGCGGCCCTGAGCCATTACCGATGGCCAGGATCACAGCATGGTTGCCCCTTTGGAGTAATGAGATAGAGAGGGAGAGGGGGGGGGTGGACAGAAAGGGACAGTGAGAGAGAGCGACAGAGAGAGAGGGAGGAAGAGGGAGGACGAGGCAGTAGAGGGTGGGGGGGTAATGGAAGAGAGGAGGATGGAGATGAGGGCACATGGCGGTTTCTCAATACACCATTATGGTCCATGAAAAGGAAGAAATCAAATGGGGGAACAAAACCACCTCTGAGATGGCGAGAGAGAGGCTGTGTGCACCATATTGCAATGAGAGAGGGAGAGAAAGTGATTGAGATGGAGGGGTGCATCCTTGAGTGCATGGCAGAAAGAGAGAGAGAGAGCAGGAGAGTCAGATAGGGAGAGAGAGAGAGAGATGTGGGAGATAGCTCTTCTCTAATTATGTCCTTTTCCATTATCAGATACACGGACATAAAACTAATTCCACCTGCCCTCCACTCTCTCGTTCTCCCTGAAAGCCTTCCCCTATTCCCATTGTTTTTGGGGGGTTTTTTTGCTCCTGCACCCCCGCCCTCCCCGAAGGGGCTTGAGTGTGTTAGAGGATGATTTTGTGATGTTGCAATGAAAAGACGGCCATGTTACCTCAAACAAAAGACAAAGTCTGTGCTTGAGGTGACTCTCCAGTGACTGTGAAATGTACTATTGGTGCAAAACTTTCTCGGCCTGCCCTCATTTTATGTCCCTCTGTCTGTCTGTCTGTCTGTTTGCCTGTCTCTCTTCATTCGCTCCTGCTCTCCAGCTATGGCGGCGGGGGGGGGGGGGTTCTTCTACACAAGCTTGAGCATATATTCTTCTGCGGTCAGGCATCATGACTGCAAGAAGTCATTGCTGGCCTTAAAAAGACACAAAAACTGGGATTTCCCCACAAAACTCCTCTTGCAGTCGGAGCAACACAGTGGCAGCCATGCAGTGATGCAAAAGCATTTTTCGATGCAAACACAAAACACGAGGAGCAGGGCATCTGGGCAGCATAGCAGTCTATTCCATTGCCTACCAACACGGGGATCCCGGTTGGAATCCCAGTGTTACCTCCGGCTTGGTCGGGCGTCCCTACAGACACAATTGGCCGTGTCTGCGGGTGGGAAGCCGGATGTGGGTGTGTCCTGGTCGCTGCATAGCACCTCCTCTGGTCAGTCGGGGTGCTTGTTCAGGGGGCAGGGGGAACTGGGGGGGGGGGATAGTGTGATCCTCCCACTCGCTACGTCCCCCTGGCAAAACTCCTCACTGTCAGGTGAAAAGAAGCGGCTGGCGACTCCACATGTATCAGAGGAGGCATGTGGTAGTCTGCAGCCCTCTCCGGATCAGCAGAGGGGGTGGAGCAGCGACTAGGATGACTCGGAAGAGCGGGATAATTGGCCAGATACAGTGGACCTATCGCTCAGCCCCGCCCCTGGAACACAGACGAGCCAATGGCAGTGTCGTACCAAATGCACGCGGGAGCTCACGCGGACATCCAGAGCTAACGACTCCATTAAGTAGCATCAGAGTTTCATCAGAAGTCGTGGTTTTTGTGACGTTTCATGGATCTAAGTTGAACAAAAGTGGTCAAACGATGTGCATGGGGTACATGCAACACTGGTAAGAGGTATCCTGAGAGGATAGGCAATAGGGTATATTTCATCCCATTTCCCTAACCAAAACAAGACAGAGCCAAATGTCTCCGGTGGATTAAGCTGTGTGGCAGACCACACAGTCAACTCAACGTAACGAAGATAAACAAGGATGTCTACATTTGTTCACGCAGGTACAGGGTAATGCTAGCTAGTTAATAAAATAAACTAATGCACGTACATCTCAGTGCCTCTCCAGGATTAACGTTAGTTAATTGAAGGTACATTAATGTATCTTACCCTGCGGTGCAAGAACAATGCTGGTCTTAGATGATGTTATCTGCAGTCGTGATGACCGTGAGATGAGGCTTTTCCCTCTTGCATTGTGATCTGTAAACTCTCGCCTCCAATTTAAACTTGTCACCCACATTACCTAGTTTTAAATTTTGTACATATCCCTCCACAGCATAGTGAAGTCCTTTTTGATGCCTTCTAGACGAAATCAGGTCCTTCTGTCTCCAGAAGTTATGTATAGCCTCTAGGGATATAGTTTTGACACCGATAGCTGCCTGCCATTGTAACTCTCTAGTCTAGTCAGTCTGGGTAGCGTGTCCGAGTTAGCGACAGTAACTAAGGGGGCGGGGCTTAGCGATCGGTCCATTGCGGAGGAAAGGGGGGAGGGGAAAAACACGTGGGGCAAACACTTGAGACACGACTACGTACACGTGTACGCATGTGAAGGCACCTCATCTCATTTAGACCCAAATCAGGTAGTCTCGCTGCAGGTCTTTCACACCTTACGGCGTATCTCAGATATCGGTAGAATAGGCTAATGCTTCTCATTACATCGCATGTTCCATTGTACGGTTTCTGCTGTAGATAAAAGCTCTAATTATTTCATTGTGATCGTATTTGATTAAATCATTCCATTCACTCAGTGGGAGGAAATCAGAAGATCTCAATGAAGGAGTAATTTCCTACTTCAGAAGGTAATTAAGCCAATCAGAGCATAAAAAGGACCAGCTCCCGCCATGACCCAGCAAGCAATATTTTTAACGGCATTTCGCAAATTGCAAACGAGGTTTAATTTTCACTTCATTTCCTGTCCCTCTCTCTCTCTCTCTCTCTCTCTCTCTTTTTTGGAGGAGGGTTTTATAATTGTGGCCCAGAATGGCAAACTTTTTTCACCCAAACTCGAGTCTTCTAGTTCTTCTGTGGTGCGTTTAATGGCTGGTTGACGGTGTACAGAATCCAGCTGAATATTCCTCCTGATTGCTCCGGTGAGACTGACTGATCCTCATCAGATCCAGCGTTTCTCTGTTTTCGGGAAACTTTACCCCATGCATTTTTATAGGGTTTATACGCTTGTCTCTTGAAAAGCAACGAGGCTCATAATCACATGTCAGGCTTTTATTATGTGCTAAACTTAATTATTTGGTCTGCCTTACAGGATAAAGTGAGTTCAGATGATTTCAGAAATAGAAACTTGTTAGACGACAAAAGGACAATGGGTGTTTCTGTCATTTTGTCTCTCCATGGGCCTACCTCTCTCTCTCTCTCTCTCTCTCTCTCTCTCTCTCACCGTCTTTTTTTTTGTTTTTGTTTTTTTGCCTGTCCACCCATCTGTAAAATTAGTTTCTGCCATATATTTGTACCTGCCTTTCTGATTGTCACATTTTCTTGGAGGAAGAGCATAAAAAACAACCCTATTGTTACAAACTCAGGAAGGATCCAAACGCAGGACTTGGACAGGATGATATGGTAACACTTGGTTTAATGAACTAACAGCAGGCAGAGTCCAGAACACCAGGAAATCACTATGATGGGCCAGCAAACAGACAGGGAGCAGGTAGGCGATAAACAGGTTCAGATACAGTTCAGGCCAGAGTCGGTCCAAAGACCAGCGACAGAGTAGCAAACACGCAGCCCAACCATCAGGCAGCAGAGTCCAACACGAGCAGGTCAGGCACAAGTTCACAAGGAGAAAACGTTGCAAAACTAGACTGCAAAAATACTAGACAACCTGTCAGGGACGTCGAGGAGCCAGGGGGGCGTGAACGCTGAGGAGCTCATCAGCGAATGGGAAACAGGTGTGGGGTTGACTGGAGGCAGGGGCAGGAACTGAACCGACAAGACAGGTCAGGACTGCAAAATAAAACAGGAACGTGAGGGTGTCTGGGTGGCGTGGTGGTCTATTCCGTTGTCTTCCAACAAGGGGACTGCCGGTTCGAATCCCCGTGTTACCTCCGGTTTGGTCGGGCGTCCCTACAGACACAACTGGCCGTGTCTGCGGGTGGAAAGCTGGATGTAGGTATGTGTCCTGGTCGCTGCACTAGCGCCTCCTCTGGTCAGTTGGGGAGGGGGAACTGGGAGGGAATAGCGTGATCCTCCCACATGCTACGTCCCCCTGGTGAAACGCCTCACTGTCAGGTGAAAAGAAGCGGCTGGCGACTCCACATGTAATGGAGGAGGCATGTGGTAGTCTGCAGCCCTCCCCGGATCGCCAGAGGGGGTGGAGCAGTGACCGGGATGGCTTGGAAGAGTGGGATAATTGACTAAATACAACTGGGGAGAAAAAGGGGGAGAAATCCAAAATAAAATAAAACAGGAAGGCGATGAAAAAAGGAAAGATGAGTGACTGAAGCGGGAACAATCACAGCATGTGTAGGGGACGTGGTCCACCATGAGGGCAACAGTCAACCTTCTGAGCAGGTATGGAATTAGAGATATCAGTTCCCTGAAACGACCGGCTCCTCCATCTTTTCTCTTTCCCCATCACTATGCAAATTCTTACACTACACAAACGTGTTAATATTGTATTAAAAATGACAAAATCCTGAGTAAATATGCTAGTCGCGTCGGCTACACACTTTCTAAATCGACACAAGAACCTGCACAGCCATTACTACTACTTTCGGCTGCTCCCGTTAGGGGTCGCCACAGCGGATCATCCGTTTCCATTTCTTTCTGTCTTCTGCGTCTTCCTCTGTCACACCAGCCACCTGCATGTCTTCCCTCATCACATCCATAAACATCCTCTTTGGCCTTCCTCTTTTTCTCTTCCCTGGCAGCTCCATATTCAGCATCCTTCTCCCAATATACCCAGCATCTCTCCTCTACACATGTCAAAGCCATCTCAATCTTGCCTCTCTTGCTTTGTCTCCAAACTGTCCAACCTGAGCGGTCCCTCTAATATAATCGTTTCTAATCCTGTCCTTCTTCGTTACTCCCAGTGAAAATCTTAGCATCTTCAACTCTGCCACCTCTAGCTCCACCTCCTGTCTTTTCATCAGTGCCACTGTCTCCAAACCATATAACATAGCTGGTCTCACAAACATCTTGTAAACTTTCCCTTTAACTCTTGCTGGTACCCTTCTGTTGCAAATCACTCCTGACACACTTCTCCACCCACTCCAACCTGCCTGCACTCTCTTTTTCACCTCTCTACTGCACTCCCCGTTACTTTGGACAGTTGACCCCAAGTATTTAAACTCAAATGCCTTTGTCACCTCCACTCCTTGCATCCTGACCATTCCACTGTCCTCCCTCTCATTCATGCATAGGTATTCCGCATTGCTCCTACTGACTTTCATTCCTCTTCTCTCCAGTGCATACCTCCACCTCTCCAGGCTCTCCTCAACCTGCACCCTACTCTCGCTACAGATCACAATGTCATCCGCGAACATCATCGTCCATGGAGACTCCTGCCTGATCTTGTCCGTCAACTGTCCATCACCATTGCAAACAAGAAAGGGCTCAGAGCCCTTGATGTAATCCCACCTCCACCTTGAACCCATCTGTCGTTCCAACCGCACACCTCACCATTGTCACACTTCCCACATACGTATCCTGCACCACTCCTACATACTTCTCTGCAACTCCTGACTTCCTCATACAATACCACACCTCCTCTCTCGGCACTCTGTCATAAGCTTTCTCTAAATCTACAAAGACACAATGCAACTCTTTCTGGCCTTCTCTATACTTCTCAATCAACATTCTCAAAGCAAACATCGCATCTGTGGTGCTCTTTCGTGGCATCAAACCATACTGCTGCTCACTGATCATCACCTCTCCTCTTAACCTAGCTTCTATTACTCTTTCCCAAATCTTCATGCTGTGGCTGATCAACTGTATACCTCTGTAGTTGTTACAGTTCTGCACATCGCCCTTGTTCTTAAAAATCGGTACCAGTATGCTTCTTCTCCACTCCTCAGGCATCCTCTCACTTTCCAAGATTGTGTTAAACAATCTAGTTAAAAACCCTACTGCCATCTCTCCTAAACATCTCCATACCTCCACGGGTATGTCATCAGGACCAACTGCCTTTCCACTCTTCATCCTCTCCATAGCTGCCCTCACTATCTCCTTGTTAATCCACTGAACTTCCTGATTCACTATCCCTACATCATCCAACCTTCTCTCTCTCTCATTTTCTTCATTCATCAGCCCCTCAAAGTATTCCTTCCACCTTCTTAGCACACTCTCCTCGCTTGTCAGCACATTTCCATCTCTATCCTTGATCGCCCTAACTTGCTGCACATCCTTTGCAGCTTGGTCCCTCTGTCTAGCCAATCGGTACAAGTCCTTTTCTCCTTCCTTAGTGTCTAACCTGTCATACAACTCACCATACGCCTTTTCTTTTGCCTTTGCCACCTCTCTCTTTGCTTTACGCTGCATCTCCTTGTACTCCGGTCTACTTTCTTCATCTCTCTTACTATCCCACTTCTTCTTTGCCAACCTTTTCCTCTGTATAATTTGCTGTACTTTGTCATTCCACCACCAAGTCTCCTTGTCTTCCTTTCTCTGTCCTGATGACACACCAAGTACCGTCCTAGCTGTCTCCCTCACTATTTCTGCAGTGGTTGTCCAGCCATCTGGCAACTCTTCACTACCACCCAGTGCCTGTCTTAACTCCTGCCTGAACTCCACACAACAGTCTTCCTTCTTCAACTTCCACCATTTGATCTTCGGCTGTGTCTTCACTCGCTTCCTCTTCTTGGTCTCCAAAGTCATCCTACAGACCACCATCCGATGCTGCCTAGCTACGTTCTCCCCTGTCACCACCTTGCAGTCTCCAATCCCTTTTAGATGGCGCCTTCTACATAAGATATAGTCCACCTGTGTGTACTTTCCTCCACTCTTGTACGTCACCCTGTGTTCCTCCCTCTTCTTGAAATATGTATTCACCACAGCCATTTCCATCCTTTTCGCAAAATCGACCACCATCTGTCCTTCAACATTTCTCTTCTTGACTCCATACCTTCCCATCACCTCCTCATCACCTCTGTTCCCTTCACCAACATGTCCATTGACGTCCGCTCCAATCGCCACTCTCTCCTCCTTGGGTACCCTCTCCACCATGTCGTCCAACTCACTCCAGAATTATTCTTTTTCATCCATCTCACACCCAACTTGCGGGGCATATGCGCTGATAACATTCAGCAATAAACCTTCAATTTCCAGCTTCATACTCATCACTCTGTCTGACACTCTCTTCACCTCCAGCACGCTCTTGACATACTCTTCCTTCAGAATTACCCCTACCCCATTTCTCCTCCCATTCACACCATGGTAGAAGAGTTTGAACCCACCTCCAATACTCCTGGCCTTACTCCCCTTCCACCTGGTCTCTTGCACACACAGTATGCCTACCTTTCTTCTTTCCATCATGTCAGCCAGCTCTCTCCCTTTACCAGTCATAGTGCCAACATTCAAAGTTCCAACTCTCAGCTCCACATGCCTACCCTTCCTCCTCTCTAGCTGCCTCTGGACATGCTTTCCCCCTCTCCTTCTCCTTCGCCCAACAGTAGCATAGTTTCCACCGACACCCTGCTGGTTAACAGTACTGGTGGCGGTCGTTGGTAACCCGGGCCTCGACCGATCCGATATGTAAGTCTTATTTATGATCCGCATATTTGATTTGGCAAAGATTTTACGCCGGATGCCCTTCCTGACGCAACCCTCCCCATTTGTCCAGGCTTGGGACCAGCACTAAGGATGCACTGGCTTGTGCATCCTCAGTGGCTGGGTTAAGAACCTGCACAGCCATTAAAGTATGAATTACATTGCATTATCACTGGTGCGGCTTGGTCCTGGGGTTCTTAAAGATTTCTTAAAAGCAGCTGTTGATTAAAGTGAATTTAAAAAAAAGAAAAATCAAAGTGGAAATACTTGATTTCAACCGGACGTTGAAAATACGCGCATGCCTCGGCTCTCCGGTGAAACACAAGAGAAGTTCAGAGATGAACAACACAGAAGTAATGGAAGGCAGGCCAGCTCAGAAAAACCTACAAGACACTCAGAGCACGGACCCTGTCCCGCCAGCACCGCGGGAACAATGAAACCTGAACGAAGGCCTCTGATAGGCCCCAGTGGGGAGGAGATTGCCCCCATCCCTGATTGGATGATTAGGGGCTGCGGGAGATCCAATCAGTCGTTTTCAGCAACAGAGTGGTTTGGTTAAGTAGACTGGCAGCAGGGAATGGGCTGTGAGTGTGTTTGTGCTTTAACTGTGTGTGTGTGTGTGTGTGTGTGTGTGTGTGTGTGTGTGTGTGTGTGTGTGTGTGTGTGTGTGTGTGTGTGTGTGTGTGTGTGTGTGTGTGGTCTCACACACGAGTGTTACAGGGTGGATGAGTGAAAGGAAAGATTTGAGGGGGTATAACCAGACCCTCCCAGCAGGTGGAGAACATTTACAAAGGAAAGGAGGCAGGGAGGAAGAAGATGAGGAAGGTTGGAGGGAGGAACAGGGAATGGGCTGAAAAGCAAAAGAAGGGGGTATGAAATAATGTCTTTGTATATATGAGTTGTGTTTTCTGTTTCCCTGTCTACATGGATGTTTGAATGGTATTTTCTTTTACCCAGTGGCCGTCTGTTGTCCTTTGGGTGTGTTTGCCTCTCAGCTGTGTGTCAGTGTGTGTCAATGTGTGTCAGTGTGCGGTGTGCTGTACTGTAGTGTAGCTGTATCAAAGTACACATCTTTTAAGTCAAAATCTTGAGAGGGACAGCAAAGCCATCTCACTATCAACAGCTGTGATTCCAGCAGCTAATGAACCTGTTTGCTGACCCACGCACACACACACACACACACACACACACACACACACACACACACACACACACACACACACACACACACACACAACTTAAGTATATATATATATATATACTTAAGTTGTGTGTGTGTGTGTGTGTATACCTACATGAATAAGTGCATAAACACACAAACACAAAATGTAGAGCATATACACAGATACAGATAAACATATGCACACATAGCAGAGAACACATGTACACACACTGTACAACTGTACATATACAGACAGACATACAAGTGTTTGTAGTGTGTGCACACACTCAATCACATATTCTCAAATACCTAAATATTTGTATTTCAAACACAACACACATGGAAAACACACCAACACACAAAAAGACAAACAAACATGCACACACTATCCCCTGCAGGATCCAGAGCAGAGAAACCTCCCCATTGGGAAGGAAATACATGTATTAGCGTCACCACATGTGTTCTGCATCATCACATCCATCAGACTGCATACAGACTACAGCAGCACACGGTCTGTCTAATTAATCACATGTTCAACAAACCAGTCAACTCGCCGAGGGAAGGATGTGTCACTTGATCTGCTCAGCTGTGAAAAGTGTGGAAAACATACATCCACCGTCTCTAATCTCCCTTTGTTTCCACTCACGTGGGTGAGTTTTGCAGTTTGTGCTGTATACGTGTGTGTGTGTGTGTGTGTGTGTGTGTGTGTGTGTGTGTGTGTGTGTGTGTGTGTGCTCGTTATGTCTTGCCATCACACTTAACCCCAATTCTATCCAACAATGGTGTATCTTGGATTTTGAATGGTTTTACTTTATTCCTCATCTTTGTTTTCATCTACGAGGGTGTAAACCACCCTTGTGCCACAACCTCCCCAATCAGATATACGATAAAGATAATTGCCAGAATGGAAAGCTTGGTGGCTTTCCTAACTACATTCCTAAGCTACATTGTGTCCCTTGCACTTTATGTGTGTGTGTGTGTCTTGGCATTTTGCGTGCACTTCCCGTTGCTCGGTGCTTAGCGAGTGACTTTAACGGGACGAAGAACAACGATCCGTGACAGGGGAAACATACAGTCAGTCATGTGTCATTACAAACCAGGTATTGACTGCCGGCTATGGATGATAGAACCTCAGTGATGGAGACAGAGAGCGTGGGACAGCACAGAGCAGGTAGTTGACGTAGTTTTAGAAACAGAGCATGACATGGCAGCAGCCTCGGGGTCAGAGAAGGCAGCGGGTGACTAAAAATAACAGTTTCATTGATGGATATGCTTAACGCCCAGAATGGATAGGAAATGCATCCCCACACGTACACTGCTAAGAAAAAAAGTAAAAACTTGATGATCAGAATCCATTTAGTAGGTAGTCAATTATTCCCTCAAAGGTGGTTATCGATAGAAAAACATTTGTGGAGACATCGAAGCAGACCATAAATCTATCCCTGTGTTTTCTACTGACAGCAATGGCCATTAAATAAAAAAAACAAACAAAAAAAGAGTTGGGGAAAGTGTGCACTGTTGTGTGAAATGAGTTTGTCTTTGTAAATTAATGCTTGTATTATTGCTTTTCATATAAAGACGATTGCATCGCATTTCAATCATTCATTCAACATAACTACTAAATCCCATTAAGGGTCACATGGGGCTGGGGTCCAACACGCGCACGCGCATGAATTTGGATTTTGGGAGGAAACCGGGCTAATCCTTGTGAGCATGATCAAAGGAACTTGAATCAGTTCATCTGGATACAACGTTTATTGGCCACTCTCACGTGGCCACCCTTTAAAGGATGAGGATGTGCACATCCTTGATAGGGAGGAATGCTGGTTGGAATGGGGAGTCAAAAAGGCCATCCATGTGAAGAGGGAACGACCATCCCTGAACTGGGGGGGGAGTACATCTGACGCCATCTTACAATGCTGTGACTGCAACCATCCCCAAATCCTCTGTGAATAGTGCACATTGCCATTGAAACTCTAGTTAATGGTAATGTCCATATTTGCATATGAAACTGATCATTGGTTTCAGTTGTTATGCCCCTGTATTGTTTATAAGGGGGGGGGGATACCTGCAGTCAGTTTAGACTGGAAAGGTCACTTAGAAGAGTGATGAAATGCATCTGTCAATAAACGTTGTGTCCAGATGAACTGATTCAACTTCCTTTTGATTTTCTTACCTGGATTATTGAGCATGCATAAAGACACCTTGTGAACATGGAGAAAACATGCAAACTCCACACAGATGGGCAGGGATCATACCCAGGACTCTCTTGCTGTGAGCTGGTAGTGATAACCACTAAGCTACCATGCCACCATGTATATTATTATATACCAAATTTGCTATACAAATAGTATTTTTGATGGACGGATGGATGGATGGATGGATGGATGGATGGATGGATTAATTGATTAAAAAAGGGAATTTTGGCAAAAAAGTGAGAGTTGGGGTAAAAGGGCACAACCCCACCACCACTACCACTGTGGCACTGACTGTTTTTGCCCATGGGTGGCTGAATACTTTGATTCAACAATGGAAAGGAGCAAAGGGAAGGTTAGGAGGTACATGTGCAGAACATATATATAAAACTATAAAGGTTTTTGGATGAATGCACACGCAGACAAAAAAGGACTTATGCAGACCTACAGGCACTGTACACTTAAGACCAGAGTGCTCTTCCTGTGTCTGTGGAGTATGCCACTATTTCTGCTGGCGCGCACAGACTGGAGATAAAAATAAATGCTCTCAGAGCTTTCTGATGCACTTTGAGAGACAGCATGCGGACATTACAGCCCTGCTGATGGGTAATAGCATAACAGAAAGATATACTAGTGCGTAGGGTCATGGTTTCTTTACAGGTCTAGAGATAGTAAGTAAAGACCTTGAAACGTTTTTTCTTTTTTTACCTACAAAGAATACAAAAGGTTTTAAAGAAGCAGACAATGAACGGCAGAAACTCATACATTTTTCATCTGCAAACAAAGTCAGTTTTAAGGAGTTTGATCCTCGATGACGCCATTTACTGCAATGATTCCCATGTGCCAACAGTAGAGCGGTTTTGACTCAAACCAAGCACACCAGCCAGTCACAATAATTAACAAACTTTCTGCCAGAAAAAGAAAAATGAATCATCATCTGGTGTCACATTCATTGGGAATGAAAGCCTGTACACTCCTGACCCACAATGACACATAGCATGGGAACCGCTGAAGTACTGGGACATCGGTTTCTCAGATAGAAGCCCATTTTGAATGATGAACTGAATAAGTTTGCAAGAATTAACCTCAACACAACTTAAAGTAATGAAGTGACAAATCTCCCCCCCCCCTTTTCTCCCCAATTGTATCCGGCCAACTACCCCTCTCTTCCGAGCCATCCTGGTCACTGCTCCACCCCCTCTGCCGATCCGAGGAGGGCTGCAGACTACCACATGCCTCCTCTATTCCATGTGGAGTCGCCAGCCCCTTCTTTTCACCTGGCAGTTAGGAGTTTCACCAGGGGGATGTAGCAAGTGGGAGGATCACACTATTCCCCCCAGTTACCCCTCCTCCCTGAACAGACTCCCCGACCGACCAGAGGAGGCACTAGTGCAGCAACCAGAACACATCCACATCCAGCCTCCCCCCATCCACAGACACAGTCAATTGTGTCTGTAGGGACGCCCAACCAAGGCGGAGGTAACAGAGATTCAAACCGGTTATCCCCATGTTGGTAGGCAAGGGACCAGACCACTACACTACCCGGACGCCCTTAAAGTGACTAATCTAAGTACGTACAACTACATCACAAACATAGTGCTACTCTAAATTGCCCAGGGATTGAAATGAAACTGTGGTTGGAAACCCCTCAGGGACTACATAAATTGGAACTCAAGGCTACACAAATACATTTGAATCAACGTAAATTGTATCTGGATTTATTTAAAGGGAAACACAACTCCATCTATGTAAAAAACTCACTGAGGTTGTTTGAATGACTTCGGTGCCCCTGGGTAAATATTAAATTCCAACAGCAAAGTATTCAAAGCATCATTTGCTATTTCACACTGGACCTGAATTTACAGTTTTGATACAAACAAAAAGAAAGACATTGTGGACAATCTTTCTCTGACTTTTCACATTCAAACATATATTATGCTTTAGTAATGCTACGACACCAGGTACAAATTAGATATGCGACTTTTCCATCTTTCCCACATCATTTGCTAAGGTGCTCTACCTCACCTAGATGTCACAAGTTAGAAGAAACAAGTTAAGAGTTGGTGGTAAACGGGCCTCAACAAAATACATTCCAATTCCAGCTGTATTCTTTAAGCCAGAGTTTTGTTATAAAAGATCTGAAGGGTGCTTGAGGGAACAGCTAGGATAGAACTGCCTTCGCCCACCAATGAATGTGGACACATATTTAATTCCCACAATATGTGGGAAACTCACTGTTTTGTTTTGCTTGGGTGGAGATGTGCTTATTGTTCTCCTCAGCAAAATATTAACTCTGGTAATGGGGGATATAAATTCATACACATACTAAAGTGTATGCATGTGTGTGTGAGTGTGTGTGTGTGTGAGAGAGAGAGACAGAGACACACACACACACACACACACACACACACACACACACACACACACACACACACACACACACACACACAATTTGACTGTATTACTAATATCTGTCACACACACACACACACACACACACACACACACACACACACACACACACACACACACACACACACACACACACACACACACACACACACACACACACACACACACACACTTCTCTAATGCACCAAACACACGTCTATAGCCTGTCGTTAGCAAGTCAAATGGACCAAATGGATCTGCAACGCCCCTGTGGCTCTGCAGTGTCTTTTTGGGTAAATCATAGACTGGTGTTGCCAAAAGCAACTGGACTCATGAGGCAGCTTGCTTTATGAGGAAGGAAAGATAGGGAGAAAGAGGACATAATGAACAGAGGGAGAGGAAGGAAGAAAGATGGAGGAAAGAATAGCAAAGAAGAAAGAAAGCAAGTCAGTCATAGGGGACAACAGAAATGATAGCATCCGTCTGAAGTCAGTGATAAGTTAGCAATAAAATAAATTGTTTTTCCCTGTTATAAGTTCCCTTCCATCTCTTTCATCTACCCTCTTCTCTCCATTTTTTTCCTTCAGACCTCTCGCTTCACTGCCAGCTGTTTCTGGCCATTGCATTGGTGAGAAGAATGATAACTGCTGTGTATTCACTTACTTTCTCTTCTCTAGTATATTCTGCCCTAACCTCTTTGTCCTATTGATTTTGCTATTTTCTGTACTTAGTTCACTTATCGCTAGATTATCTAGTTTCTTTCTCATACGACTCTTGTGTTAGTGGACAACCTTTCGTCCCTAGTCTGTTTATTAGCTTCGAGCTTAGCTTAGCCTACGCTATGATGGTGTGTAGTGACTTCCGCAGTTACAGATAGGTTGTCTCTACTAGAGAGACGTGTTGGTGAGTTAGAGCAGCTTCTTTTGGCTAGGATTACATTAGATATGACAGGCACTCCAGATAGCCTTAGCCCCAGGCCTGACAGCAGACCTGCTATTGTTAGCACTAGCTCAGCCTTGTCGGCAGATGCGACTGAGTTTTTCTGTTTGTGGGAAGGCTCGCAAGAGCAAGCCACTGGTTGTGTGGCCTGGTTTCTGCAGTCACCTCTCCCGACTGCAAACCGGTTTTCACCACTCACCAGTCCTGTTGCTAGTCCTACCGGCCAGCATGCCTCTCCTGCTCCTGGTGACAGAGTAAAGCAATGCACGCTAGTGATAGGAGACTCCATTACCCTTAATATCAGATTAGCTTTGCCAGCCTTGGTTCACTGTTTACCCAGGACCAGTGTCTCTGATATAGAGGTTAATCTTAGGATGCTGGCATCACGGAGGGAGAACCAGGGAACCCAGTCACACAGCACCACTACTTTCAGCAACATCGTTCATGTCAGCATGAATAATGCTACGATGAAGCAATCAGATCAAAAAAAGCCAGCCAAGTCAGGACGCTTGAGTTGGCCATAAAGATGTATCGGCATCAATTAATTGTCTCTGGTCCTTTACCCGTGAGGGGTAATGATGAGACGTACAGTAGGCTCACTTCAATGAACCGCTGGTTCATTACTGTAATGAGCAGGGATTTGGTTTTATTGATAATTGGCCTTCTTTCTGGGGCCACCCTTACCTGCTGAAAGCAGATGGCATTCACCCTACTGGGGATGGCGCCACTCTTTTGTCTAGCAATATAGACAGCTGTCTACATACAGTTTGACAATAGGGACTTATCATTCAGTAGGTTGCAGGTGATTAGAGAGCCATCTAAGTTTAAACCTCGTGCAGATGTGGAGTCTAGTAGTTAAGTTAATATGTTTAGTTTAGTTTAATTTCTCAAGGTATACATTATCAGACTGACAGCTTGGTCTATAACATTGAAACCATCTTGCTACTTTGCTGTATTGCTCCCAAGCTCTCCTCTCCTAAATGTGTATAATCTAATAATCATTCCTACCACTGGTGGTGGGGAAATATGCAACAAAGTATAATAATCACTATAATCTAATAATCATTCCTACCACTGCTGGTGGTGAAATATGCAACAAAGTATCTAATCTACAGAATCAAACATCTAATGTTATCAAAAGTGTGACCGCACATCGTTCAAAGCGTAGGTCTTCAAAATTGCCAACTAACCTATTGGTAGCTCTAAAGTTCTGCCTACTACTGATCCCTTCAAAAGATGCTTAAATTTGGTTTCATAAATATCAGATCATTCATTCATTCATTCATTCATTCATTCATTCATTCATTCATTCATTCATTCATTCATTCATTCATTATCCAAACTGCGTATCCTTAATTAGGGTCGAGGGGATGCTTGAGCCTATCTGAGCAGTCACTGGACGGCAGGCCCAACATCAGATCACTGTCTTCCAAAGACTTACTCATAAATGATCTGATTCTTGAACATAATTTTGATATTATTGGGTTTTGTGAAATATGGCTGAAACCAAATATTTCCCTTCCCTTAAATGAAGCTTCCCCACCTGATTATACCTCAGCCCGTGTAGCTCAGGCAAACAAGGTGGGGGAGTCTCCTTTACATTTAAGTCAATTTTCAATTTAACTTCTAAACTTGAATCTAAATTTTAATCTTTTGAGGCCTTATTCTAAGTCCATCTCCCTCAGCCATGAAGAGACTCTGCTCAGTCCAGATTGTGATACTCTATCAACTTCCTGGCTCTTACTCTCTATTTCTCGAAGAATTTGGAGAATTTGTCTCAGGTCTTGTTACTCATGCTGGTGAGATTCTAATTCTTGGTGATTTCTAAATTTATCTGAATAAGGCTGCTGATCCTCTAAGTGAAGCCTTTCTGGCACTTGTTGATACTTTTGCGTTCACTCAGTTTGTTCAAGAGTCAACTCATTGCAGTGGAAACATCCTTGATTTGGTTTTATCTAAACGGATAGCTGTTTCTGATCTGAATGTCTTGCCAACCACATCTGCTGTACCAGATCATTTTGTCATTAAATATATACGTATGTAGCATTATTGGTCTGTCCTGTTAATGTCGGCACAGATGTAATCCCCCTTTGCGACATAGGTCTATCCACTGTAGCTGCATTTGGCCAGCAGCTGTCTGAAGTCTTGGCTCTTTTCAATGAAGAGACTGACTGTTGGAAAATTTCACTAGCGATTTAAATGTGACCCTCTCTAGTCTCCTCAATTCAGCTGAACCTCTCACTACCAGAGGTAGACAACTAAAGAGGCCTAAACACTAGTTTAATGATGAAACATGTGCTCTAAAGTAGGCCTGCAGGAGACTGGAACATAAATGGTAAAAATCAATATTGGAAGTTTTTTTACCTATCTTGGCATGAGTGTTTATTGAAATACAACCATGCTTTACCTGCTGCGAAAGCAGCACATCTCTCTCACTTAATCATTATTAATAAAAATAATCCCAGATTTATCTTCAACACTGTAGCTGAATTTACTAAAAAGAGGCTGTCTATTAACTGCTCACCATTTATGGCTCATTATTTTCTAGACTTATTCTGCAATAAGGTTGATGAGATCATAAACAAAATTAGGTCTTCAACTCAAGCTACTCCTGCAGGTCCTGTCTTACCAAATTCATATATACAGTGCATCCGGAAAGTATTCACAACCCTTCACTTCCCCCACATTTTGTTATGTTACAGCCTTATTCCAAAATGGATTAAATTCCTTTTTTTTCCATCAATCTACATACAATACCCCATAATGACAAATGAAAAAAGGTTTTGTTGAAATTTTTGCAAATTTATTAAAAATAAAAAACTGAAATATTGCATGTACATAAGTATTCACACCCTTTACTCAGTACATGGTTGAGGCACCCTTGGCAGCGATTACAGCCTCAACTCTTCTTGGGTATGAAGCTACAAGCTTGGCACACCTATATTTGGGGTATTTCTCCCATTTTTCTCTGCAGATCCTCTCGAGCTCTGTAAGGTTAGATGGGGAGCGTCGCTGCACAGCTATTTTCAGGTCTTTCCAGAGATGTTTAATGGGGTTTAAGTCTGGGCTCTGGCTGGGCCACTCAAGGATTTTCACAGACTTGTCCCGAAGCCACTCCTTCATTGTCTTGGCTGTGTGCTTAGGGTCGTTGTCGTGTTGAAAGGTAAACCTTCGCCCCAGTCTGAGGTCCTGAGCGCTCTGGAGCAGGTTTTCATCAAGGATCTCTCTGTACTTTGCTCCATTCATCTTTCCCTCGATCCTGACTAGTCTCCCAGTTCCTGCCACTGAAGAACATCCCCACAGCATGATGCTGCCACCACCATGCTTCACTGTAGGGATGGTATTAGCAAGGTGATGAGAGGTGCCTGGTTTCCTCCAGACATGACGTTTGGCATTCAGGCCAAATATTTCAATCTTGGTTTCATCAGACCAGAGAATCTTGTTTCTCATGGTCTGAGAGTCCTTTAGGTGCTTTCTGGCAAACTCCAAGCGGGCTGTCATATGCCTTTTACTGATCAGAGGCCTCCGTCTGGCCGCTCCACCATAAAGGCCTGATTGGTGGAGTGCTGCAGAGATGGTTGTCCTCCTGGAAAGCTCTCCCATCTCCACAGAGGAACGCTGGAGCTCTGTCAGAGTGACCATCGGGTTCTTGGTCACCTCCCTGACCAAGGCCCTTCTCCCCCGATTGCTCAGTTTGGCTGGGCGGCCAGCTCTAGGAAGAGTCCTGGTGGATCCAAACTTCTTCCATTTACGAATGATGGAGACCACTGTGCTCTTCGGGACCTTCAAAGCTGTAGAAATGTTTTTGTACCCTTCCCCAGATCTGTGCCTCGATACAATCCTGTCTCGGAGGTCCACAGACAATTCGTTTGACTTCATGGCTTGGTTTCTGCTCTGACATGCACTGTCAACAGTGGGACATTATATAGACAGGTGTGTGCCTTTCCAAATCATGTCCAATCCATTGAATTTACTATGGGTGGACTCCAATCAAGATGTAGAAACATCTCAAGGATGATCAGTGGAAACAGGATGAACCTGAGCTCAATTTTGAGTGTCATAGCAAAGGGTGTGAATACTTATGTACATGCAATATTTCAGTTTTTTACTTTTAATAAATTTGCAAAAATTTCTACAAAATGTTTTTCACTTTGTCATTATGGGGTATTGTGTGTAGATTGATGAAAAAAAAAAGAAATTTAATCCATTTTGGAATAAGGCTGTAACGTAACAAAATGTGGGGAAAGTGAAGGGGTGTAAATACTTTCCGGGTGCACTGTATACAATAAGTGACTGATAGACCCTGTTATTACAGCCTTTGAGACTACTTTGACTAAGCTCGTGTCAGCTTCTAAACCAACTACTTGCCTACTTGACCCTTTATGAGCAAAACTTTTTAAACACAACATCCATTGCACGTTGTCCATCTTGGGAGAGAGATCCCTCCTCTGTTGCTCTCCCTGAGGTTTCTTCCTATTTTTTCTCCCTGTTAAAGGTTGTTTTTTGTTGTTGTTTTGTTTTAGGGAGTTGTTCCTTATCCGATAGGAGGGTCTAAGGACAGGATGTTGTGTTGCTGTAAAGCCCACTGAGGCAAATTTGTAATTTGTGATATTGGGCTATACAAATAAAATTGACTTGACTTGACATCTGGCCTTTCCGGGGAACTACAATGCTAAATATTGTTAATTTATCACTTACTACTGGCACTGTTCCCAGCAGCTTTAAGACAGCTGTGGCCAAACCTTGATCCAGGGTCTCTTAATAACCATCGACCAGTCTCTAATCTTCCATTCTTTTCCAAAGTACTAGAGAGAGTTGTGTATCAACAACTTTCGACCCATAAAGAAGAAAACTATCTATATGAACCTTTTCAATTGGCTTTCAGGGCTTGTCACTCCACTGAAATTGCTCTGAACAGGGTGGTGAATGATCTTCTACTAGCTATCGACTCTGATTCCACCTCTGTGCTTCTACTACTGGACCTCAGTGCAGCGTTTGACACCATTGATCACTTTATACTATTAGACAGAATAAATTGTAATTTTGGTGTCTCTGGCTTAGCTCTCTCTTGGCTTAAGTCCTACTTATCTGGAAGAACACATTATGTCTGCTATAATAATCTACTACTACTTTCAGCTGCTCCTGTTTAGGGTTGCCACAGCAGCGCGCCCGTTTTAATCTTTTCCTGTCCTCGGAATCTTCCTCTGTCACACCAGCCACCTGAATATCCTCCCTCACAGCTTTCATAAACCTCCTCTTTGGCTTTCCTCTTTTCCTCTTGCCAGGCAGCTCCATATTCAACAGCCTTATCCCAATATATCTAGCATCTCTCCTCCGCACATGTCCAAATCATCTCAATCTTGCCTCTCTTGCTTTGTCTCCAAACTGTCCAACCTGAGCTGTCCCTCTAATATACTTGTTCCTAATTCTGTCCTTTTTCATCACTCCCAATGAGAATCTTAATATTAAATCAAACTTTTCTTACATTACATATGGCACACCTCAGGGCTTAGTTCTTGGCCCTCTACTTTTCTCTCTTTATATTTCACCTCTTGGCCAAATTATACAAAGTCATGGAACAAATTTCCATTGCTATGCAGATGATACTCAGCTGTATGTGCCTATAAGTGTTGATGATCGTACTCAAATGACTAATTTAGAGTCCTGCTTTTCTGCTGTGAAAAACTGGATGCCATTAAATTTCCTGCTTTTAGATTCAGATAAAACTGAGATACTGGTCATTGACCCTGCTAGGCACAGACAACAATTTGATCAAGTAACAATAACATTCGACAACTCTGTGATTTCTTAAAGTGTGGCAGCCAAAAATCTTGGTGTTACATTTGATCCCAGCCATTCCTTCGATAAGCACCAAAGATTGACTTTTTTCACTTATGTAACATGGCTCAAATTTGGCCTTTCCTGTCCACGGGTGATGCAGAGACTCTAGTACATGGATTTGTTTCATCCAGACTTGATTACTGTCATGTTCTGTTTTCAGGTCTGCCATGTGCTAGTACTAAAAGTGTTCAGATGGTTCAAAGTGCTGCCCCTAGAATCCTACCTGAAACTAGAAGATTTGATCATAATACAATTCTTGCCTTCCTTCATTGGCTTCCTATCCATGTTAGATCAGACTTCAAGGTGCTTCTGCTGACTTATGAAATATTAAATGGGGTTGCCCCATCATACCTGTCTGATCTCCTTAAACCGCACAGTCCATCTCGAGCTCTCCAGTCTCAAAATACAGGGCTCCTGTGTGTACCCAAAGTTAAAAAGAAGTCAGCTGGTGGCAGGGCCTTTTCCTATTGAGCCGTATTCTTGTGGAATAACCTGCCTGCTTCAGAGTCTGTTGAGTCCTTTAAATACAAACTTAAAACCCATATTTTTACCTTAACCTAAAATTAGTTGCTTTTAAACTGAGTACTTCACAACATGTACTGCATGACGGGTTGGTTTCTGTCTCAATGAATGTACCAAGCATTGTTATGCGAATGAGAGTATAGATTATTGACTAATGCAAACTGTTTTCTCCTGTCACATATCTTCTCTCTCTCTGTATGTATTCTCCTTTATCCTCTTCTGTGTATGTGAATGGTGAGATGTTAGTCGCCCGTGTGCGCATATATGTATTCTGTCCTCCTCCCAGGTCTCCATGGTTATGGTGGCCACCACTGGGACACTGCTTGGCATCCTCCTCATCAATTTTTTTAATATGTACATTAAACCATATATTATTATTAATCCATATCCCATATCACTGTTATATCCTTCGCTCACTCCAGCATGTGACTAATGCTTTTTTCTTGTCTCTTCTCCCATGTATGTGAATGGTGTGATGTGAGTCTCTCCATGTGCATGTGTAGTCTGTCCTCCTGTCAGGTCTGCATGGTGGTGATGGTCACGTGGCTCAGGTCATGGGCTGTTCCGGTGGCATCTGGACACTGCTTGGCATCCTCCTCATCATATTCTTCATACATTTTATAATTCCATTATAATTATGTTATCCTCTTTCAATGGTGTTTTCTGTAACACAACATCCATTGCACATCTGTCCATCTTGGTTGAGAGATCCCTCCTCTGTTGCTCTCCCTGAGGTTTCTTCCTATTTTTTTTCTCCATGTTTAAAGGGATTTAAAAACATTCTTTTTAGGGAGTTGTCCCTTATCCGATGCAAGGGTCTAAGGACAGGATGTTGCACTGCTGTAAAGCCCACTGAGGCAAATTTTTAATTACTGATAATGGGCTATACAAATAAAAGTGATTTGACTTGACTTCCTACCCTCCTTCCTTTTTCCTTCTTGTCCTCCCTTTATTTTCCTCCCTCCCTTTCTTGCTCCTTTCCTTCCTTCTTTCTCTCCTTTCTTCCTTTCTTCCTTCTTTTCCTCTCTCCTACATTTTTTTTCCTTTCTCCCATCCTTCCTTCTCTCCTATCTGACATCTCCTTTCTCCTCCCTCTTTTTTTTTAATCTTCCTCACTATTGTTTATTGTCAGACAGACCAAAGAGAGAAAGAAAGAAAGAAAGAAAGAAAGAAAGAAAGAAAGAAAGAAAGAAAGAAAGAAAGAAAGATATGGCAAAAGGAAGACAGAAAGAGGGGAAGCAGAGAAGAAAGAAAGGGTAAGCCCTGGGATGGTAGCGATACAATGGTTTGCCGCTCCAAGAATACAAGACTGCCATCTAGTGGTTAGCATCACTATTAATGGCTCAATGAGTGATGGACCCCTGTCCACTGAAATGTAAATAGAAACTTCGGCTATAGGAACCAAGTAAAAAGACACAAAAACTTTTTGGGGTCAATGACAAATAGTTTCAGAAACCACAATGTAAAATACTTAGTAGAATAAAGTGTTTTTTTGGGGGGGCGGGGGTCCGATGGAGTTATCCCATCAGCTAAAACATGGTCTGAGAGACACGTCTCTCCGTCTACATCCATCAGTGCTCATTATGGCATCTTAGTGTAATTACCTCTACCACAGAAAGCTGTTCTGTGAAAAAAGGGGGAAAGGGGAGAGAGGAGGGAGCGAAATAAAGAAATACTGAAATAACGAGAAAGAGAGCGAGAGCGAGAGCGAGAGAGAGTGTTCCATAAGCATACCCAGCTCATTTCCACCGCCAATCACATTACCTGACCCAGCCACAATACATCACTGCCAAACTGTTTATTAAACAAAAAGCCATGATTCAATTATTAATGACAGAGATTAATTAAGGCCCTATGCACGACACAAAAACGCACACTCTCACCCACACACGCAGGCATACCCATGCACAGAGGCACATTCACATATTTATACCCTCACTAGCACACGCTCAGTCACGTTGCCATGCACACAAACACGTGTGCGCGCACGCACACAATTACTCCCACACGCACTATGTGAACATACAAATGCACACACACACCATACAGCCTTACCCAGTGGACGGAGTGGCCTTATGGGTAATTTGACATGTGACTTATATTTCAAACTGATGCAGATCGGGGGGGGGTCGCATGTGGTGTGTAAAATAAACAGCAGCGACAACTAACCAACACAAAGCATTAACAAGCTCGCTGTCAGCTAGGTTTTCTTTATGTCGCGGCGAGGACTCGTTCATGGAAGCGGATCACTCTTCCACAATGGGCTGCTAGGGACGCGGGTGTGTCGCAGCCGGAGACGTCTGTCTTTGCTGTGGTGTGCGTCGATATTTCCCTGGGCGGACCGGGCGGTGTTGGATGGGATGGATGGTCACTGAGGGAAAAGCTCTCAGAATATTTAAACACGTGGGTCGGTGTGCGCCCTTGACAGTTTTGCTGCCCTTGTGGCTGTGTGCGAGTTTTTGCACAAGTGTGAAGTTTAGGACGTCCGGATATCTGTAGCGGTCTATTCCATTGCCTACCAACACGGAGATCGCCGGTTCGAATCCCCGCGTAAACTCAGGCTTGTTCGGGCGCCCCTACAGAAACAATTGGCCGTGTCTGCGGGTGGGAAGCCGGATGTGGGTATGTGTCCTGGTCGCTGCACTAGCGCCTCCTCTGGTTGGTTGGGGCGCCTCCTCCGGGGGGGGGGGACTGGGGGGAATAGCGTGATCCTCCCACGCGCTACGTCCCCCAGGTGAAACTCCTCACTGTCAGGTGAAAAGAAGCGGCTGGCGACTCCACGTGTATGGGAGGAGGCGTGTGGTAGTCTGCAGCCCACGCTCACCGGATCGGCAGAGGGGGTGGAGCAGCGACCAGGACGGCCCGGAA
>NC_079221.1:31618809-31723809 GCF_029633865.1 Lampris incognitus | reverse complement strand
TCACACAACCGATATATCACCTTGTTATACAGCATTGCATTACAAATCCAAAGTTATCAAGCAGCAGGGGTTACATTGGGGTTTATTACGTTTCATGGTTGCCATGGGTGCACAAGTGTGTGCACATATACTACAAAATATATCATTTGACAAACTATATAAAATACTGCAAGGTGAGACAACCCTGTGCTCTGAACACTAAATCGCCAATCAAAGTCATTCTAGATACTGTAAATTTAGTGTTGGGGGTATCATTTTGTTTCTTTTGTTAAATGTGGGCGTATAAAGCCCTTTGAGACTGCAGCTGTGATTAAGGGCTATACAAATGACTTGACTTGACTGCTGGCAGTGTGCAAAACTACAACGGATGACAATAAAATCTTTCTGTAAGGGCACCGTCCTGTTTATCTTTATCAACTGTGTTGTTACAACTAAAGAATCTGGAATCTGGAAATAATTTACATCTTAAAAATATACACAGGCTGCCAACACCTTTTCAAAGGACCAAACCTTTCCATGACTGTTAGCTACCAAAAGATTGGAGGCAACCTGCCGCAAACTATCTTGCGTTAGTATCATTTTGTAAAACCCAAACATTGTTTAAGCAAACTATCAGAGCAATTTACATTTTGCCATTAAACCTGTCAGTTTCTGACCTATTTTTCTCCTTACCTTGCCATTCATCTATGCCACATACTGGCCTCCAGTCTAACCTGATTAACGGGATGGTTCATATCAATTTACCGTCACACCATTAAGCCTAGCAAAATAGCCCTGGCTGCTGGTATTACTGCCATGGCTAGCTGGCTAAGATACGTTATTCGGTTGTATGAGAATATGATGACTTTGCCTTGATGTAAAACTAAAAATCTTGATGATAATGAATGACCACGGTCACTGGTTTGTAGTTAAGTTTACAGCAGTTTGCTCAAATATTGAAGTGACCGGGGAGGCGGTTGCTCTGACTGTTGATGGCTCCACACTGGGGAAGCGCAGGGGCTCATGGGACTGTTGGTGTAGAGTTGAAATTGTTGGTTTATGTGTTTAAATGTTGTATCATGTTATGGTTATTGTGTTGTTTGTTTAGGGGTTTGACTCAGACTGGGTCGAGGACTGTCACTGACTGACTGACCTTAGGACCATGATTTAGACGGATGTCGCCAGTTGGGACATTGGGACATTGGGACATCATAACAATATTGTTATGTTGTTGTCTGTTCTGTCAGTGTAAATAAAAGAGCACTCTCAGGGTCATGTGGTGCATGGGGCATGGGAGTTGTGATTAAAAAAAGGTCTCTGGGGCATACAGGTAGTGTGGCGGTCTATTCTGTTGCCTGCCAACAGAGATTGCTGGATTGAATCCCTGCGTTACCTCCGGCTTGGTCAGGCATCCCTACTGATGCAATTGGCTGTGTCTGCGGGTGGGGAGCCAGATGTGGGTATGTGTGGTTACTGCACTAGTGCCTCCTCTAGTTGGTTGGGGCACCTGTTCGGGGGGGAGAGGTAACTGGGGGGAATAGCGTGATCCTCCCACGCGCTACGTCCCCCTGGTGAAACTCCCCACTGTCAGGTGAAAAGAAGCAAAGAAGCAGATGACGACTTCACATGTATCGGAGGGGGCATGTGGTAGTCTGCGGCCCTCCCTGGATCAGCAGAGGGGGTGGAGCAGCAACCAGGATGGTTCGGAAGACTGGGGTAATTAGCCGGATACAATTGGGGAGAAAAAGGGGAGGGGGGGGTCAAAAAATAAATAAACAAATAAATGGATAAAAAGAAATCTCTGCCTCTTCTCGTCCTTCCACGCCGGCTTGCCACATTGGTGTCAGAAGTGGTATAATGAGTGAAGAGGCAGAGATCTCTTTTTAATCGCAACTCCTGATATCATGGCAACGCCAATGCGCTCTCCTGGCACTCCTGAGCAGCACTGAGATTCAAAAAAGGACTGGTTGTTAAAATCCCTAGTGTTTGCACTGCAACAGATTCAGTGGAGATCAAACTGGAGATGTCTGCCAAGGTGACATTGCCACCACCAGGACACATCATCAGTTGTGTACCTCAGTATCACAGGGTGTTTCAGCCTTTTATCACAAGACACCCTCTGCTGAGGCAGGCCCACCACAGGTTGATCAGTCCTGGGTGCGTGACCTGTGGTTAGCTGTTCACCCTGGCAGCCCAGACGGCGTCTCTCCTTTTGAGCCAGATCCAGTGGCTAGTCCTCTCAGCAGTGTTGGCTAGCTCTTTGATCACTCTCCTGTGGGCCTGCCCCCTGACTCCTAGTTCCCTCAGGAGTTTTGCTGTGGAGCTGACAACAAAGCCCCTACAACCCACCTCCACAGGGCACACCTTCACCTTCCAGCCTCTGTCCTCTGCTTCAGCTGCTAGGTTGGCGTTGGAATTGCACTGGACTGGCGGCCGTCCAGACCGCGAGCGATGAGGAGATTGTTCCCATTGATCACGCAGCAACTGGGGCAGCAGCAGGAGACAGACATGACCCTGGTGCTGGTGAGGGGCTGGCTGGAGATGAAGTGGCACCCTGAGTGGACAGAGGTGTCAGCACTGGGGCCTGAGGTAAAGGCCTACCATTCTCAATGGGGCAACTTCGAGCTCCACGATGGGTTGGAGTACCAGAGGTGGCAAACTCCCGGACGAGGGAGTGACCTGTTGCAGCTATAGGTGCCCTGTGTGCTCCATCCCCAGATTCTCCTGTTCCATGGCTCAGTGGGGTTGGGGCACTATGGGAACGCCAAGACCCTCAACTGCTTCCGGGGGTGGTTCTACTGGCCTGGCTGTTGAATGAGACTTGGAGCTGCACATGCACTGCTGTGACTCCTGCATCACCCAGAAGGGACCGACCCAGTGCTCCCATGCCCCACTGTAGCAGTACTTGGTGGGCGCCCCAATGGAGTGAGTAGGGGTGGACATCCTTGGGCCTTTCCCTGTCACCGACCACTGTATCCTCATGGCTATGGACTACTTCTCAAAGTGGCCAGAGGTGTATACAGTGCCAGATCAGAGCGCCACCATGACAGTGGAGAGGCTGGTGGAGGAGATGTTCGCCTGCTTCGGAATGCCCGCGGAGCTCCACAGCGACCAGGATGGAACTTCAAGTCCCAGGTCTTCAGTGAGGTCTGCCAGCGGCTGGGGGTAAAAAAAAAGACGAGGACAACACCACTCCATCCTCAAAGTGACAGGCTGGTGGAGCGATTCAACCGCACCCTGGCCACCTAGCTTGCCATCCTCACCAGTCAACACCAGTGGGACTGGGACTGCCACCTGCCCCTGGTCCTGCAGTTCTACCAGACTGCTGCCCAGGAGTCCAGCCAGTGCACACCTGCTGCCCTTATGTTTGGGTGGGAGCTCTGGACACTGGTGGATTTGGTGTTTGGGGCTCTGCCTGAGATTGCTAGGAGGAAAGAAATGGACTACCTCCGGAGACTGAGGGATCGCCTGCAAGTGGTCCATGACTACACCCAATGGGCCCCTGCCAACTCTGGGGTAAAGCAGAAGAGAGCCTATGACACACTGTGCCTTGGGCAGGCCTTCATGTGAAGGGACAAGGTATGGGTGTATTGTCCCATTCGCAAGAAGGGAATTTCCCCTAAGCTTTGCAGCCACTGGCGGGGGCCCAGCGAGGTCGTGAGCTGGCTGTCTGAGGTGGTGTACCGGGTGCCCATGCCCGACCAGGGGCACATGGTGGTGCTGCACCAGGACAGACTCTCCCTGTACTGCCCCCTTGCTCCACCTGTTGTTGGGGCCGGGGGCGACAGTAACCTCATGAGCCGATCAGTGTTCTTCTCCCCCAGTTGCGCTTCCTGTGAGCCACGGGTGGCCTGTTTGCCAGCAGTGGCACCCTATACATTTGAGGGACTATGTATTGGGTGATGGGGTTGTTGAGGACAACTGACCCCTCAGGTGGGGGCAATGTAGTGACCGGAGATGATGGTTGCTCTATCAGCAGTTCTGCACTGGGGGAGCACAAGGGATTCTGGTACTGTTAACTCGTGTTCAAATTGCTGTTGTAGTTCATGTTTTGGTTATTGCTGTGTTGTTTGTTTGGGGTTTCGACTCAGACTGGGTAGACGCCCATTTTACTGACTGACTGACTGACTGACTGTAGGACCGTGACTAACACTGACGTTTTTAATAGTGACCTTGCGGGGGAAAGCCATTGTTCGGCAAACATTTTGGGGTTCAAAATAAAAGCTCATGCCGGGAGGCGTGTGGTGTAGGGGACACGGGAGCTGCCATTAAAACAAGATCCCTGCCTCTTGCCTCCTTTTATGCCAGCTCGTCACAGTATGTATTCTTTTAACAATGAAGGTAGAGTAAAAAAGTATGACTAAAATTAATTGTTGATGGAAGATGTAGCTCAACTCCTCCTGATGACGTTTGAGGTGCTACGTGGCGGTGCCGGGCCCTGGACAGCCCCGCCCAATTTAATTACTTGTAGCCGGGTGGTAAATCTGTTAAATATGTTAAATGATTTTCCACTTAAATTTAGTATAGTTTAACTGTTAATATATGTAATTGTTACACTGTCAAGCCATGTAAAATGTCATTTGATGTATTTAAATTGTGAAGCAGATTGTGAGTGTATTTTTATAGTTTTGGTTGTCATTGCATGTTTTGACCAGTAAGTGGCAGTGGCGGACTTTTATTGTAACTCCGTGCAAGTTATCCAAGTGCATCTTGGGTATTCTTTCTTTTTTTCTTGTGTGGAGCGCCTGAAGATTGCGGTGTGACGAGGCTCTGACTCCGTAGTAAGTAAGGGTAAATATCTTGTGAAATATACCTGTAACATTATTCCAAACAATATTGTATGTCGGTAATTTGACAAGATGGTTTGATTTAGACGCTACTGGAGTTGATGTTCGGTGATTTTGGGCGCGAGCCGTCGACCGCTGTTCGCCATTGCAGGCATGACAAGGTAATGTTGGCATGAATAAAGCCACACCATGCCATTGTATTTGGGATGTAAAGGTTTTATATGCATTTTAATTCTGTTTAAAGGTAACTGACAGAGTGAGAAGTTGCGCGATCTTCAGGAAGTTCCACATGTCTTTGTTAAACCCTGTTTAACGTACATAGTCCACTGCCGTATTTTGCACCGTATTTTGTATTTATTATTTCCCTTTTTAAAATCTTTTCTGTTAAACTTGCCACATCTGTGAACATTTATGAGCTGTTTGCTCGAAAGACACAGGAATGTATGCACTCAGTAAAACGATCTGCATTCGAAGGTTCAAACAATAAAATTAAAGCTACAAGAACCCCGGAAGTAATTGTGTCCTGTGTGGTATCTAATTCCACGGGCTACATACTGTCAAACAGTATGCGATCATTGTGGTCTGCAACTGTAACAATAACACGTCCAAAGCAACATCGCGGAGCAGGGAAACCCATTGCTTTCCGGGCCTTAAACTACAGCCAAAATAACACGTCTTGTAGACTCACCAGTGACGTTCATTGCTTGAAAAGAAAAGATGCACGACGATCTTTCATCCGCGTAAACTTGTCAATAACTTTTCTGTCATAGTTCGCCAATCCACGATTGAATTCATTTTCAACTGATAGCACAGCAAGTGCATTTAACCATTGCTGCTCCATGACGTCAAATGGTGTCGCGTGTAGCTGCGTAGCAACACCGATACCGTAAACAACGTTCACAAAATGTCTTGCTACGTCATTCATTCTGTTGTCTTTTATTGGCTGCTCTCAGCACGGGGCCAACATGGTGCCCCGCAGCTCATTATTGACATCGTGTTGAACATGCGCAGTGTTTTTAACTTAATTAAACGCATGCTGATGGGCCACACGCTCGCCAAACGAAGACTGCTAGAAGTACTGACATTTACACAACAGGTACAGGAAGATACATGGAATGTATTAGACAGCGCTACAGTTGTCATATGTACTAAACGCGAAACAATGTTAGTTACGAAGAAAAAACACATTATTCGTTACACTGAATTAATGATCATGTCGTGCAACGGCGCCATCTGCTGGGGCCAGACCCCAACGGCCCTTAATGCAGACGCCGTTGGAGGACACGTAAAAAAATTCAGTGAAACTTTTTATACAAACTACTGCTACTACCACTACTGCTACTACCACTGCTGCTACTGCTACTACTACTACTACTTTCGGCTGCTCCCGTTGGGGGTCGCCACAGCGGATTATCCGTTCCCATTTATTCCTGTTCTCTGCATCTTCCTCTGTCACACCAGCCACCTGCATGTCTTCCCTCACCACATCCATAAACCTCCTCTTTGGCCTTCTTCTTTTCTTCTTCCCTGGCAGCTCCATATTCAGCATCCTTCTCACAATATACCCAGCATCTCTCTTCCACACATGTCTAAACCATCTCAATCTTGCCTCTCTTGCGTTTTCTCCAATCCGTCCAACCTGCGCTCCCCCTCTCCTAATCCTGTCCTTCTTCGTCACTCCCAGTGAAAATCTTAGCATCTTCAACTCTGCCACCTCCAGCTCCGCCTGCTGTCTTTTCGTCAGTGCCACTGTCTCCAAACCATATAACATAGCTGGTCTCACAACCATCTTGTAAACCTTCCCTTTAGTTCTTGCTGGTGCCCTTCTGTCACAAATCACTCCCACGCCACCCTGCCTGCACTCTCTTTCTTCACCACTCTTCCGCACTCCCCGTTACTTTGGACAGTTGACTCCAAGTATCTAGAGCAGGGTTGGGCAATCTTATCCAGAAAGGGCCAGTGTGGGTGAAGGCTTTTGTTCCAACCAAGCAATTACACACCTGTGTGTCCTAATCAAGTTCCTCAGCAAAGACTCTACTGGTTGATTAATGGGATCGGGTGTGTAACTGCTTGGTTGGAACAAAAACCCTCACCCACACTGGCCCTTTCTGGATAAGATTGCCCACCCCTGATCTAAACTTGTACACCTTCGTCACCTCTACTCCTTGCATCCTAGCCATTCCACTGTCCTCCCTCTCATTCACACATATGTATTCCAGCTTGCTCCTACTGACTTTCATTCCTCTTCTCTCCAGTGCATACCTCCACTTCTCCAGGCTCTCCTCCACCTGCACCCTACTCTCACTACAGATCATAATGTCATCCATAAACATCATCGTCCACGGAGACTCCTGCCTGATCTCGTCTGTCAACCTGTCCATCACCAGTGAAATTTTGTTATAAAAACAAGTGGCATAAATAAAGAACACATGAGTTATTCCAGAGTATTTGGATTATAATGACCCTGGAAAAACAAGGGTCTGAGAATTGTTAAATAACGTAGATAAAAAATTGGATTTAAGTGATGGTTCATTCAAGCATGAAAACCAAGTTTAACTTACAGTTTCATTTTATGAGATTATTCATTCATTCATTGTATATATCTGCTTATTCCAGTTCATGGCTGTGAGGTGCTGGAGACATCCCAGTATGCACTGGACTAAAGGCAGGGAGACAACCTGGACTGGTCGTCAGCATGCTGCAAGGCTCCAACACACAACCGCTGACAACCATACCAGTTGACAGTCTCCATTTGAACTAACACGCATGTCTTTGGACTGTTCAACAACGACAAAAGCTCCACGGACCTCCGTCAATAGCCCGGAGACCTTTCCAAACATCACTTATGAGAAGCGAGCTTCAGCATATGAAAGTTCATGTTAATTTGCTAGAAAACCATCTACAGCTGTGACATTGGCTTGAAATGCGTGGGAATTGCATTGAACAGTTGTTGTTTTCTTTTAAAGTTTTCTTTTTAAATCTGTTTTCATATTTATTGAAGTTACATTGAGAAACCTATGATGTTTCATTGTCCGGTACATTTCACGTCCTGAATTCACGTCCACCCGAGCACTCTTTGGTGAGTGTTCTCAACGATCCGGTGAGATGGATGCTGTTTAAATGCATGCACAGAGCATGGCTGCAAATGGTACATAACCAAACACTACCACAACACAGACAGGCACACAAGCAAACAACGGGAAGTGCTTCCATATGCTTGTGTGTGCGTGTGTGTGTGTGTGTGTGTGTGTGTGTGTGTCTAAGCAAGGTCTGCAAACCATGGTATTCACAAATGAATGGTTTTCTCACATCAGAATCAGAAGACGTTATTACTCCCTGAGGGGGAATTGGGTAGGGGTACACGACAGAGAGTAAAACAGAAAAGGGAGATGGGGAGAGCAGTTTAACCTCAGACGTTCATTAACAACCGAGTACTTTTACTCATAACAGAAACATGTCTTGGTGGAAGCACAATTTTTTTAAAAAAAAGTGCTTTTTTTTACACAGTGTACCTCTGATAATTAAATATCTAAAGATTTGACTTGCAGGTGTTTTACAAATAAGGAATAATGAGATTATATGTATGTTTGTGCAGACACTGCGCCTGGTGAGATAGAAAATGAGGAAGGAAGTGAGAAAGGAAAGGAGTGATGCAGAGAGAGATGCAGAGAGGAGAAAGAGTGATCACAAGTAGTCGGAAATGCACACAGCTTTAATCCGTGCCTTATGAATCATAGATGGACACACACACACACACAGAGTGTGTGTTACCTAGTGTGTTACCCGGCTTATGGTCAGTCAGCAGTAATATAGGCACTCAGCAATAATTTGTAGTGAAGCAGTACCAATAAAAAATCAGAGGGCGAGAGAGAGAGAGAATTTGAGTTTAATATTCCCTGTACCATGCGGTGTGTGTGTGTGTGTGTGTGTGTCCTGGTGTGGTGCCGTCTCTTCCAATATGTCCATAATGGAAGTTTGGTATACAACATCTAGGTTGAAACAATGAAGCCACCCGAAGGAAAAGCTGTATGTCTGATACGGACTCGTGTACTGTGTTTTATTACCATGCAATCTCCTCACTAAATCACGTGTTTTAGTCAGTGGGGTCACTGCACACTGTGATGCAGCGTGAAGTTCTACTTAACGATAAAGTAAACCCGTTACTAAATACAGAGGAAATTCCTTCCCCGAAAAAATTAAGAATAAATGAATACATAAATCGTGTGGATAACGGCTATTAGAATCGGAATCATGTTCGTCAGCCATGTAGGTTTGCACTGCATGGAGTCTGAACCCGGTTTCGTGGCTCTCTCGGTGTACTTAACATAGATTAACAACACAGAATACAGAATAATAACCACACTATTCACTCGTTCTTATTTTATTCAAAAACTATACTCCTGTGGGCGTCCGGGTGGCGTGGCGGTCTATTCCGTTGCCTACCAACACGGGGATCGCCGGTTCGAATCCCAGTGTTACCTCTGGCTTGGTAGGGAGTCCCTACAGAAACAACTGGCCGTGTCTGCAGGTGGACAGCCAGATGTGGGTATGAGTCCTGGTCGCTGCACTAGCGCCTCCTCTGGTCGGTTGGGGCGCCTGTTCGGGGGGGGATAGCGTATTCCTCCCACGCACCACGTCCCCCCGGCGAAGCGAAACTCCTCACTGTCAGGTGAAAAGAAGTGGCTGGCGACTCCACATGTGTTGGAGGAGGCATGTGGTAGTCTGCAGCCATCCCCGAATCGACAGAGGGGGTGGAGCAGCGACCGGGACGGCTCGGAAGAGCGGGGTAATTTGGCCATGCCCAATTGACCTTTCGCAAAGTCCCGCCCCCCTTAGTTACTGTTGCTATGCCCATCAAGCTTTTCAGAGCCATCCCGGAAGTAGCCGGAAAACCTCAAAACATGAAGGAAGAAATCAGCACATTCCCAGAGAAAATAAGTGATGTATTTTGGAGTAATTCATCCTTAATATCCTCCCGTGAAAGGCAGAAGGAGTTACAGTATGCAGGAGGGACACATTCAGAATATTAAAAGTAAAACTGACTTGCGTGGACTCCGGGCTGCCAGGTGCGACTGTAATTGAGGGTAAAGCTTACCGGTTGCAATCAAAGAATGAGAAACCCCATCAACTAATTCTGAAACACATTGTGGACCAATGTGCTCTTGCACTGTAGGGTAACTTAAATATTTCAGATATTATTGGTATATTTTTAATAATCCATTGTCAGCATCACCGTATTACAGTGTTGATTTGGCCAAGGTTCCCCATGGCGTTCTTTTATCCGGGCTTTTCCGAGGGTTTTGTATGGGCTCCTGGGGGGTTGCAGGGCGGCCAGGGACATGCCCCGGGGCTGGGGGAACCGTTACATGATTTTTTTAAATTATTTTTTTACCTTCGGACCAGAACCGGTATTTTCAACAAAATAAGGCAAATGAGATGCCTCCGCGGGTGGGATGACTTTTCTGAACGGCCGGTCCCCTGGAGGTCAAAGAGGGGGAGAAACGTTTAAAATAGGCCGGCTATGGGGAAGTCAGACTGGCCAGAGACCATCCCAGCCGACCCTCCCCGCGGGACTTTATGCTCTGAAATGAAAGGTGGAACCTGGCTAACCTGTGACTAGCATAACAAAGTTATGTTAGTGGGCTAGCTATCATTAAATAAGGTATCTCTGGTCACAGACTAAGCTGGTTACGTTCATCAGGTACATTAATAATGTTATTTTGTTAGTCAGTAATACGTTGTTGATATTGTAGCGAATTCGGGGGGCAACCGCAGAAACTGCCGCAGCCGAGACGCAAACCTGTATCTCCCGCACTGCGGGAGACATCGCTAACCGCTCGACTAAAGGATCCGACCCGTTAGCCAAGGGCTACCGAGCCTATTCATCCGTGATCATTACATTACCCCCCTCCTTCGGGAAGCGCGTCCGCGCGCATCCCACTTCTGACACAAATGTAGCGAATTCGGGGGGCAACCGCCGCAGCCGGGACGCGAACCCGTATCTCCCGCACCGCGAGAGACATCGCTAACAGCTCGACTAAAGGCTCCGACCCAGACACGTTGGCCGTTGGCTAACGGGTCGGACCATTTAGTCGACTGGTTAACGTAGTCGCCCATGGTAAGGGAGCCACGGGTTCGAATCCCGGCTGTGACGAGATTAGGAAACAAGGAATTCGGGCTGCCCCCCGAATTCGCTACAATATGTTGATAATGGTAATAATCACTGTGTGGGTAACAGTAATAATACGTTAGCTATACTAGCTATCAATAATAGCTAGTAGCAAGCCTAGCTCGGAGCAGACAGGTATTTTTGTTGAGTTTGTGTGGATTAAGGACCCATGGGGGTCTGCTATGCTGCCAAATTCATTGCCGACATTGCGCTTCTTGCGTTCTGGGTTTCGGGAAGGGAAAGAAAATTACACCCCCTCCAAACTTTTCAGATATCTAGTATCCGATTTGCAGATCCCATAGGCTCACCGTTTCAGCATTTTGCTGTTTGAAAGCTTGATGGACCCCCCCTCACATAGAAACCGTTGCTAAGGTAGAATTGGACAAGCACCGCTGTGGGGTGGTACTTCGCGAAAGGTCAATGGGGGGGGGGGCAAAACTTTACTTTTGTTGGATCCTAAAGTAAGTTCAAATACATTCATAACAACCTTAAAAAGCAACACACACACACACACACACACACACACACACACACACACACACACACACACACACACACACACACACACACACACACACACACACATTCGTTTTCATCCTACAAACTAGAATCTGACTGGTGTTCTGACAGAGCTCTCTCCTTTTAGCTTCGCCTGTACTCTGCTGCTGTCCATTATCTTAGTTTTTTCTTTTGAAAAGCACACCATGGTTTCTCCACAGATGAATACAACAAGCCATATATTGATCCATCTCGTGTGTCGTGATGGGCTGGTTCAAGACATCAGGTCCTGTCGTGGGTGTGCAGTGGGTGTTGGCCACAGATGATACAGGGATGCAGTGTGTGTGCATGAACAGCAAATATTTCAAACTACAGCTCAGTCTAAGAAAGTTCGTGTAACGCTGAGCTATTGGATTTCCGCAGCAAGGCCCCAAAATAAATGAAAAATAAAACGGGAACTTTCATGGGAAAATATATTAGTCACCCCATGCTGATAATGTCTGTAAGCTTGAAATAAGGAAATTATATTTGCAGTTTTGCTTTCTCTTCATCTGTGGACAATGACTCTGCTCTGGAGAAGGCCAAACCAAAAGCAATTAGGACATTTCGCAGTTCGTGACTCAAATTGAATCGTGTGAATCACCACCCGGCCATTATTAGCTGGTGGCTGGACCACTATCAGGGAATGAAATGTGCATTTTCGTTAAAGTTTAATTGAGAACAGCGTCGAAACGGATGGCGAGATTTTAATTAGACCTCTGTGCTGCGCCATATGACCGAGAATACCCACGGCTGAGCCAGGATAATGTGTCTAATGAATGGTGTATGGATTCTTATTACCTTAAATCAAATAGATTTCATACAATTCTAGTAGACTGAGAGACAATTCTGGAAATATAGTGGAGACATAATTTAATGATTTAATAGTAGGTATTGTCTGTGTGTGTGTGTGTGTGTGTGTGTGTGTGTGTGTGTGTGTGTGTGTGTGTGTGTGTGTGTGTGTGTCTGTCTGTCTCTCTCTCCGTATCTGTCTGAAAATTGAGATTGTTTCTGTAACAATATTCTTCTTATAGATCGCCGACAGCCTCACAGATCATCGGCCCTTCCACACCAGGGATGGGATGAATAAATGACATGAAAATGTGAAATACTCACCTATGAATATTTCGCACCCAAACTATTCATACAGGTGGCGATAAAATTCGTGAAACATGTGGGGGGCTCAACCCGGCGGGTACAGGTATGGCGGACTGGTGCATGGGGATCTCCTCTTCCCTTCAGGTTCCCTCTTGGGTCTGGACCTGTTCACAGGCATGGGTTCAAGCTTAGTGATGATGCCAGCTCTGACATTCACCACATCACCTCCACCTGGCAGCAGAAGTGGCCAGCACTGTTTGATAGCCTGGGCTATCTCCCAGCCTTCACTCCCAGGCCTGTGGTGAATCCTGATGTGTAACCTGTCATCCAGTCCCTGCGCAGGATTCCACTCGCCTTGAGGGATGAGGTCACCCTTGAGCTCGGGACACTCCCGGATACGGGCATTAGCAACTCAGTCAATGCGCGGCACGGTGGTCCAGTGGTTAGCGCGGTCACCTGACAGCAACAAGGTCCTGGGTTCAAGTCCCGGGGTAGTCCAACCTTGGGGGTCATCCCGGGTCGTCCTCTGTGTGGTGTTTGCATGTTCTCCCCGTGTCTACGTGGATTTCCTCTGGGTGCTCCAGTTTCCTCCCACAATCTAAAGACATGCAGGTGAATCAGCTGTACTAAATTGTCCGAGTGTGTGTGTGTGTGTGTGTGTGTGTGTGTGTGTGTGTGTGGGCGCGCGCGCGCGCCCTGTGATGGTCTGGCGGCCTGTCCGAGGTATCTCCCCGCCTGCCGCTCAATGGCTGCTAGGATAGGCTTCAGCAACTCCGCGACCCTGAGAGCAGGATAAGCGATCTGGAAAATGGATGGAATGGAACAATGCCACCCCCTGGAGTTCAAACGTGGTCATTGCCAAAAAAAAACCCAAAAAACAAAAAAATCAGCGGGAATACGAATCTGCATAGACCTATGCTTAGTGAATAAAGCAGTGATCCCAGACAGATATCCTCTGCCTACCTCTGAGGAGCTCACCGCACATTTTTATGGCTTGACAGTGTTCATGAAGCTCGACCTGCACCAGGGCTATCTGCAGGTGCCACACCACTCAGCCAGCAGGGACCTCACTGCCTTTTTGATGCACGCCGGGGTGTTCCAATGCACTCGGATGGCATTCGGATTAAGCTACGCCCCTAGCTGCTTTCAGGAGGTGATGAGCACAATCTTGGCTGGTATGCCTAGTGTAGCGGTCTTCATTGATGACATTGTCATTCATGCTCCCGACATCGAGACACACAACAAGCACATCCAGAAGGTGGCCCAGGCCCTTATGGAGAATAACCTGACATTGAATGAGGAAAAATTATACTTTGCAGCCCCTGCCCTAGACTTTGTGGGGTTCTGCCTCTCAGCCAGTGGGATTGCTCCTCTGCAGTCGAACATCGAAGCCGTCCACAACATCCCAGAGCCAACCTCAGCCACATATGTGGCCTCTTTTTTAGGCATGATGGCCTACTACTGCCGTTTCCTACCCCACTACTCCCAGACCACTGTACCCCTCCGCTAGCTGCTTAAGAAAAGAGGAGTCATGGAACTGGACCACAGCATGTTCAGAGGCCATGCAAACATTGAAAGCCCAGCTCACAACACCCCCTGTTTTAGCCCACTTCAATCCAGACTGCCCGGCTATTATCACCTGTGATGCCTCAGCTCGTGCGATTGGAGCAGTCCTGTCACAGGTACAGGATGGGATGGAGAGGCCTGTAGGCTTTGCCTCCAGGAGCTTAACACAAACAGAACAGTGCTATTCTGTTTGTGAGTGTGAGGCACTCGTCTGTGCTTGGGCCACCGAGAGGTGGCACCTCTACCTCTACGGACGGCGTTTCATCCTCCGAACGGACCATCAGGCCCTGACCGCATTGCTAACAGCATTGGGCTCTGGCCAAAAACACCTGTGTCTGCACAGATGGGTTAAACACCTGAAGATATATGATTATGAGCTGAAATTTACCCCTGGGAGGGACAATGTGGTCGCCAACTTACTCTCATGTGCTATCGATGCCCCCACACTGATCATCTCTCCAGGCAACAACACAGAAACCTGAACTCATCCAGATGCTCCACACAACCCAACAGCCAGCATTGTCATTGGAGGAGCTACAACAGCAATCAGTGTGACTCGATACTCACCACGTTACACACATACACATGCTCTGGATGGCCAGCGAAGGTTTCTGAGGAGATCATTCCATTTGCTAGGGTGCATGACAAACTCTCATGCTGGGGTTATGTCTGTGTCTCCAGAGGCCTTTGCACTGTGGTGCCAGGGACCTGCCTGCATGTGTGCTATCAATGGCTCAAACAGCAGTGCAGAGACCTCGTCTGGTGGCCAGGCATTGACTGTGATACTGAAGCAATTGTCAGAGACTGCGCACCATACCTCCATGGTGGCAAAACCGGAGCTCCAGTGTCAACTCCTCTGCAACCAATCCCATGGCCGTCACACCCATGGGACCATCTGTAGCTCAACATCTGTGGGGAGAGCCACAGCCGTGGAATTCCCTAACATCATCGCTTTCTGGTGGTGCTATAAGACCTCCATTCAAAATGGCCCGAAGTGGTTCCAGCTGGGACCGTCACAATGCAGTCTATTACAGACATCCTGGAGGCCCTGTTTGCACGTTGGGGAATGCCTCGTGCCATCACCACAGATAATAGGTCCCAGTTTGTCTCTGCAGATTTCTCCAGGTTCCTCAGGGATAGGGGAATAAAACACATCGGCACAGCATTCTACAATCCACAAGCAAATAGAGGTGTCGAGCAGTTCAATCAGAGCTTGAAGAATGGCATCTGAGCACACCTGTCTCAGGGGTGTGTGTTTGCACTACAGGGCCAGCCAGCACGTCACAACTGGAGCCTCTCCAGCACATGCCATGCTGGGTTGGGAAATGGAACTGCCGCTGGACAGACTCAAGGCACAAGGCACGGCAGCACCTGCAGCAGGCAGTCCCCAGGCATGGGCTGAAGCCTCCATAAATAGACATCAGCATCAAATGCAGCAGTATTTCGACCGGAAACACAGGGTGAAGGTCACTGCTATCTGGGTGGGTGACTGGGTCTGAGCCCATAGGCCTCATTGGGCCAACAAGATGGCATCATACTGGACTCAAGCCCCTCCAGGTTGGCTTCCAGCTGGGACCAGCCACGTTCACGCTTAGTGACAGATCTTGCTGGTATGCCAAAAGACTGAGGAAAGTGAAAAAACCGTGGGAGGAAGCAGTGGTCCTACCACCACCAGTCTCTCCTCCACTGGTGCTGGTACATATAGAGCCACAGGGGGCTCCTCATACTCCTCAGGCCCTACAGCCGCCAGTACCTCAGCAACCACAACCAGTACCTGACCTGCAGCCTTCTCAATCTCCTCCTGGCCTCCAGTCAGAACCAGTGCTAGGCCATGTTACCGGCCAAACTGTGGGTGCCTCCACAGCTGCTTTGGAGGGGCCACAGCCAGGGGTTGAGGAGGGCTGACCAGTACGAGCAAGGGCCCACCCTGCTTACTTAAAGGACTATGTTAGAGTTCAATGTGTAGGCCTCAAGGGCATTCTACTTATAATTGTTCAGCAGTCCTGATAAGGATTTAGTTATGCACAAGTTCTGTGCTCTTTTGGGGAGAGGGGGGGGGGTTGTGTACACACTGCGACAACTGCTGGGGTTTTGGGTGTGTGTGTGTGTACATGCGTTGTGAGAATGTATGGCAGAGGTCAGTAAAGAGAACAGATAAACCCGCTTCTGTGTCGACTGGATTATTTCTTGTGGTTTAAACATAATGTTGTCGTATTGGACACACAAATTCCCTGGTTCAACTACATTACACAATGAGCGGTGATTAATGTTGTTTTCTATTTCAGAAAACTTTATTTTATTGCTATTTTTATCATCATTTGACTGAATTTATCATAGTGCCTTACTTACGATTTTTTGTTTTCTAAAAATACTGAATTGTTTGTGATATAACAACCCGTTCTCATCCCCAGGTTGTCAAATACCGACGCTTTGTCCCGCCTCTCAGCGTCTGTATGAGACGCACCGAGCTTTCAACTAACTTCAATCTAACGCAGTGATTCTATTACTGACAGCAGTGAACGCGTAATTTTCTAGTCCTGAAATACAAAACAATCCCCACTTATTTAAACCTAGTTTCAGGAAAAAAGGGGTCTTACATTAGGGCCAATACAGTATCCTTTCTCTCCCGGGCGGTAGAGAACCCTCAGCATAGTGTTTGGTGCTACACATGTGGTCGCCAGTGAGTAAGTGCCTGAGCTAATGATCGAGTCTCCCATTGGTCGGACGGCCGAATTGGAGTTTCCCCATTGGCTTCGCTAACAGTTTTGTATGACGTCATCAGCTGTTGACGGAACCGATGTCAAAGCAGCCGCTTTTTAAATGTAGTCGCGCAAAAACAGCCGTTTAATAAATGTTGCGGTCCAGCCATATACTAGGTTTTAACCTAGTCTTGTTTCCGTTCATTCGGATTAGGTGCTGCGCGGGCTTTCAGACACGATGCGGCAACGGCACCGCTGCTCTCTGGAAACCATTATTTCCAATGGCTTGCACCACGCCACAACGGCTTTTCGCTGCGTCGAGCAAAAGCGCAGCGCAACGAGCTCCAACTTTGCGCTGCGCCCAATGTGCCGAACAACCCAAAAGAAACGAGGCAGCCAGTCAGGCACGGAAGATAAAATGGTGGATAAGATAAATATTATAATTTAAATAATAAAATATTGTAGCGAATTCGGGGGGCGACCACAGGAACTGCCGCAGCCGGGACGCGAACCCGTATCGCTAATCGCTCGACTAAAGGGTCCGATGGCTAACGGGTGTACTTATTCGTGTAACGTTACACTAGCCCCCTCCTTCGGGAAGCGCATCCGATGGAGGGAACCGTCGCCACATCCGGGGCGCGAACTCGTATCTCCTGCACACCGGGCGACAACGTTAACCAGTCGACTAGAGTCCTAACGTGTCTACTTATCCATGCACGTTACACTATCCCCCTCCTTCGGGAAGCGCGTCCGCGTGCCTCCCACTTCTGACACCAATGTAGCGAATTCGGGGGGCAACAGCAGGAACCGCCGCAGCCGGGACGCGAACCCGTATCTCCCGCACCGCGGGCGACATCGCTAACCGCTCGAGTAAAGGGTCCGACCCGTTAAGTAAGGGCTACCGAGCCTAGAGTGGTGGCCTACTACAGTCGTGTCTTGAGCTGCCCCGAACGCAATTATTGCGTTGGGGGCAATTATTGCGTTGAGCTGCTGGCGGTGGTCTCGGCGTTCGATCATTTTTGCCCCATCTCTATGGCCATGCAGGCTTTTCTCCTGTGGACGGATCATGCGGCCCTGATCTGGCTGCTCAGCTTTAAGGAGCCCGAAGGCTGGGTGGATTGAGGAGCTGCAGAACTACGATTTCGAGACCCAGCACCGAGCCGGACGCCTGCACAGCAATGTAGATGCCCTCTCCCGTCGCCCCTGCAAGGACTGCAGACACGGTGAGCACCAAGAGGAGCGAGACGGACCAATACTCCAAGTGTCCACCACGCGGCAGGTTGAGCCAGAGAAGGCGTGGCTGCAGCGAATTCAGGGGGCAGCCCGGGAACCGTCGCCACAGCCGGGACGCGAACCCCTATCTCCCGCACCGCAGGCGACAACGTTAACCAGTCGACTAAAGGGTCCGACCCGTTAGCCAAGGGCTAATCTGTCTACTTATTCGCGTACGTTACACTACCCCCCCCTTTCGGAAAGCGCGCCCCCCTGCGCTTCAGCATATCAACTCCCTCACGCCTGTGGGCGCACGCGCTTCCACACTTCCGCACGCGCTTTCTCACCTGTGTGGGCAGCTCTCTGAAAAGTGGACGTTGTAGACTCAGCTCTGAAAGAGCAGTCTGCAATACGAGTGCAAATGTACATCTGTAAAAGTTTCAAAATAAAGATTCACCCTTTCTAAACTCAAAAGTTAAAACGTTTCAAAACCTTTTTTTCCCCAACATATGCACACTAGATTTCTGATCCCCATTTACAAGGTTTCAACCCTGGAAAACAAACTAATACATCGGGAGGACAGTGACAAATTTGAAACACTGGAAATACGTTGGAGTCACACCGTAAAGAGTGCTGCAGTTGTGAAGAAGGAAAACGCGATAACGTTTGCAGAGATTTGAATTTTTTTCAGCCTATCAAAACATTATGCAAGCCTTCAACACTTAGTTTTAATCTTGCAAAACCATTTTTATTAGATTTCAAGCTTTAAAACACTGAGTTTCAACCTTTCAGTTTTTTTCCGTTTTGAAATATGACATGATGGTCACCCCATACAGGCGTGGGAAGCATCAGTTAGCTGGCGTGATGCCTTGCCATCATAGCTGCTACCGTCTCTCATACCGTTACCTTGCCTTGCTGACACGCCATGGTGTTATGACACCATGTCCTGTCACCCATACCGTCTTCCCTGCTTTTCCTCCCTTTGTTTTTTTTCTGTCCAGGTCTCGGTTCACGCTTCTGCTTCTCTTTTTTTGCTTCTCGCTCTTTTCTTTCCCCTCCCTTGTCTTCTTCTTCTTCCTCCTGGGGCAGCAGGGTGATGTACAGAGAAACCAGAAACCGTGGTCTTCATGTTTTTCCTTCCTTCCTTCCTTCTCTAATTTCATTGCCTCCTTTTTCTATTTTCTCTCCCCACTGCCAACTAAACTGATTTTGGATGATTTAACCCATTCGTCCTCTATCAATGCTCCCCCCCCCCGCTCTCTCTCTCTCTCTCTCTCTCTAATATCGCTCAATCCCTTCAAAAGCAGTGACTCCTTAATCTTTACCAGAGCTATACAACAACATCGATAACAACAATAACAAAAAAAATGATTTGTAAAACACACATACACACACACAAAACCTTAAAAAGATACGTTAAAGCAATACAATAGTAAAGTCAAGCACACAGACGTACATTAAAAAAACCAACATAAAACACTTTAAAGACAACATGAAATGTAATTCAGAGCCCATCTTGCTTCCATGATGTGACGTATTTCCAAGTAAAACAGGATAAAACGGGACGGCACAAAACGCAGGGCGGGATCTTGCTCTTTCAGGATTTGATTGGATGGTGCAAAACATTTTTGGATCTTATTGGCTGAGGAATGTTGCTCGCCCACGTGGACTGGCGACACAACCACAAAACCTCAGCCGCTTCAAGGTGATTCCAGTTTGATGTAAAATACACAAAAAAGAACAAGAAAACATATTTTCGTGATTTTTTGAGATTTCTTTGGGCATATGAACGGGGAAATGAGCTAACGAGGTAAAAAGGTCAATACTCAACGTTATATTGCTCTTTCAAAGATACTTTTAACCGGTCATTCAGCCCTCCAGCTCCCCAACTCATTTACTACATATCCATCCATCTATCACTCCACCCATGACTCCCACCTACACTTCGTCCATCCATCCAAGCCTCCATCTCTCTCTCTCTCTCTCTCTCTCTCTCTCTCTCTCTCTCTCTCTCTCTCTCTCTCTCTCTCTCTCTCTCTCTCTCTCTCTCTCTCTCTCTCTCTCTCTCTCTCTCTCTCTCTCTCTCTCTCTCTCTCTCTCTCACTCACTCACTCACTCTCTCTGCCTCCCTTCATTTGTTCATCCTCCACCCACCTCTCTGTAGTTATACATGAGGGTTTAAACAGCCTGTAGGGATATAATGATTGGTTTAAATAGGCCGTCTGTATGCATGGAGGCTCAGCAGGCTCGACTAATGGTGTGTGTGTGTGTGTGTGTGTGTTTCTTTTATCACTTTATGGCCGCAAAGTACGGATTTGACCAGCGAGTGAAATGTAAGTGTTTGTGAGCGTGCCCTTTGCCTGTGTGTTTGATTACAGGGTTTGTGTGTGTGTGTGTGTGTGTGTGTGTGTGTGTGTGTGTGTGCACTTGTGTATTCACAGGACACATTCCACCTTTCCCCACTTTGTTTCCCAAGGTAATTTATCAGGACTAAATCAGACTGTAGGGCTTACAGGGACATGATGTGTGTGTGTGTGTGTGTGTGTGTGTGTGTGTGTGTGCGTAAACATCTTTTCATGCGTAGAAGTACAGCTGAAAGATGTGTGCAAAATATCCTTGTGATTTACATCCATCGTGCATGTAAAAATGGAGAGAATGAGAAACAGAATGAAAAAAAGAAAGAAAATAACATTAAAACAATAAGAATTTGTACACGCCAGTGTGAATTTGAAACATTTCATAATTCTGCTCTCTAAAGCGACGGCGGCCAATTATTCCCCGGGGAAAGTCACGCACGAGGCGGGTTACTTTTCAGTGAAACACGACGCTACTTTCACTAATAACACACCTCCGGCTGGAGAAAAAGGGAAACTAATTACTGAGCCGGTGTCGGGTTCAGCTGCAACAACAACCTGGGTGCTCAAGACGCTCCATGGCACACTACAGGTATATCATGGGATTTTCTTTTAAAAAAAAAAAGCTTTTTGAAATACGTTTGCAGAGAGTAAATAGTTATTTTGAATTCCACAGCATGAACCATATGTTCAAGTCATGTCAGATATCATAAATAGGAGTTAGACAGTTGATCAAGACAGGGTGTGTGTGTGTGTGTGTGTGTGTGTGTGTGTGTGTGTGTGTGTGTGTGTGTGTGTGTGTGTCAACATTCATGTCTGCATGCCTGTATATGTGCTTATGTGCGAGAGAAGGAGAGAGAGAGAGAAACAGGGAAAAGAGAGCGAGCAAAGAGAGCAAACGAGAGAGACACAGAGATGATGGTGCATGTGTAACATATTCTCATTATACCAGCGCATTATCCATCTTGTCCTGTGTGTACGTTTGCGTGTGTGTGTGTGTGCGCGCATGTATGGGTACGATCATTTTGGTGTTCATGTGTCTCTGTGTTCCTATTCGTGTCTCATCCTTACGCAGGGGTGAGTGGGTGGCATGAGGCTGTGACTCGGCAGCATCGAGAGACAAAGACAAATTGATGAGATTAGAGAACAAAACACATGAGAGAAAGACAGACAGACAGAGACAGACAGACAAAAATAGTGAGAAGGGGATGAAATGTAAACTGTTTGAAAAGAATTTCAGCCCGGTTCTGCAGTTGTAAAACATACCGGCTTGAGAGGAAGCCGGTGTCGGCTGAAAGGTTCATCCTGGTTAGGTAAACAAAATAAATCAACCCAGGAGTTCCCAGTTCTGCCGTCACTGCCGGGAACTGGTACAAGAGGAGCAAGGGATTTCACATGTTTTTACAACGGGAGGACCACGCCCAGCACACACACACACACACACACACACACACACACACACACACACACACACACACACACACACACACACACACACACAAGGATATCAACCCTTTAGAAAGAGGGGAAGAGAGAGAGACAGTGTGAAGGAAAGATAGATAAAGTGAAAAGCAAAGACATTCTCTAGTTGCCATTTTGATCTCTCTGTGACCATGTAAGGGTAAATTAATGCTCTACAAGTCATCTGGCTCTGCTTGCAGGATGACACAGACAGAAGGCATCTGTTCTCCTGTGTTGTTTGACTTCAGCACGTAGTTTCACGTTTAACAAGTCAGGTAATGTCTTCTCGGGGGTTGTTTCCTCACGCTGCTCGGCGGCCGTCATAAAAGTTGTTGCTAGACTTGCGTGTCAGAGTGCCGGTCTCGCTCCTGTTCAACAGTGCCATCTAGCGGTAGAGGATAGTATAGGCGCAACAAGGAACCCGCGGGCAACGCCTCAGGTGGTAATGTCACTGCTGAATCTGGATCTGCTTTTGCTCCGCTTATGTAGGTCACAAAGAGAGATTCTGAAGTTTTATATCACTGTCCCAACTAGAACGTTTTTAGAGAGACTTTCTTGTATTATAATAAAAGGGAAGGTGTGTGTGTGTGTGCAAATGTGTCATCGATCACTTCCAGCCATCCATAATGAAGAGCTCATACATTTTTTCACCCAATGGTTTCCAATGACTTGTCCATGACTTCTCCGTAAGTTCTAGCTTGATTTCCGTGCCCAAAAGAAACCACGTTTAGAGTTGAAAAGGTGCGCATGTATGACGTGAAAGTCAGTTTGTATTTCAAATACATGACTAACTCTACTCAACCTTTACAAGCCACACATTGCACTCGTCCATTTGAGGCCACGCACACACATGCCAGCGCGTGCGCACACACAGCAACAATGGTATTATGAGAGCTCTACCAAGCACGAGCAGCGTGCACAAACACATAGCACACGTTATACCTGCAGTAAGTGGCATCAGATGAGAGATGTCCACCAGGGCATTCGGCATGCTTCACAGTGTGTTAGTGAGATATTGGCTATTTCCTGTCCTGATGGCAAAGTCGTTTCACAGGCGCACAGAGACACAGATGGCCTGGTCACCTCTTGCTGATGGTCTGTGACTGGTATGATTGGTGTGTGGTCTCTGTCAGTTTGTATCTACGTGCCGTATCCTCCCTCTCGCTCTCTGTGTCTCTGCGTCTCATTCACTCTCCCACATCTATTTTTCTTCTTCCCTCTCTCTCTCTCTTTCTCTTGCAACTGTCTCTCTCTCTCTCTCTGTTTGGCCATATTTTCTGTGCGCGAAAAGGCAGAGTAAGTTTTTCAAACTTTTTTCTCATTTCGGCAGGTCACCACCTAATGACGGCGAGAAAGAGGAACAAGTCTCAATCAACGCCCCTTCCAACTTCGAGACGATGTAATTGACCGTAGCTGTCTGCCACACCACACCTATCAGTCATGGAGGCGAAAGACACCAATGCATAGAGGTGTAACGACCACGGATGTCTAGACTCGCTAGCCCTCGGCTAAAGGGTAGGACCCTTTAGTTGACTGGTTAGCGCAGTTGCCTGTGGTGTGGGTGACCCGGGTTCGCATCCCGGCTGGCCCCCGAATTCACTACAGAGGGTATCCGGGCCTCTAAGAGCGAGGGGGGGGGGGGGAGAAAGAGAGATAGACATGCAGAGAAAAGGAGATGGAGAAAGAGACAGCCAGAGAAATGGTGAACTAGGGATGAAACATAAAACAGGTGTAATGAATTCCACCCATGTTCTACGCTTGTAAAATGCTCAGGCCTGAGAGGAAGCCGGGCTCAGTTGAAAGGTTCATCCTGGTTAGGTAAATACAATATTTTACATGGGTTCACGGTGCTAAAGGTCACTGGTGTGAACTAGGACGAGGGGGGGGGGGGGCACTGAATTCTTTTCGTGTTTTCATAACAACATCCCAACACCTAGAGAAGCGAAAGAAAGAGCAAGAGAAAGAGAGAGTGAGAAGGAAAAGACTTTCTCACGCACAATGGCCCATATTTTCAGTGTGAACTGCACCACGCCAACGGTAGACCGTCAGGGAGGAAGGAAGGGAGGGAGGCAGAATTTGTGTCTGCTGTGTTTTGCGTTGTGTGTATGACAGAATGATGGTTTAAAATATGACAGGTCCTTTTCCTGAGGTGATCTCTGGTGTCACATTTTTTCCAGACACCTCATGACTGTGTGGGGTTTTTTTGTTTTTGTGTCTCACTGTCGATTGCCCTGTCTGCCTTTCCATTGTGTGTCTTGGTCTTTATCTCCATTTCACTTACTTTGTCAAGCACCATAATACACTTAAAACACACACACACACACACACACACACACACACACACACACACACACACACACACACACTAGATACAGACGGTCACTCAGACAAACAGAAACCCAGATACACATACGTACACTTCCGTCCATCGTCATGGTCTCCTTGGCCCCCATGGTATACCGCTCTTACACATAGATGCAAACACATGCACACACACTCACACTAACCCATCATAATACATCCAGATGTGACATATGACTACCATGTCTCATCTCTAACCCAGCTCTGTTATTGATCACCCACTGTAATGATCAGGACATGCAGATGATGGCGCCATCCTCATTGATTAGTGGTGACAGTTATGAAGCATGGCATAATTCTCATTGATCGCCAGTGGCAGTTTTTAATGAAACGGCATCATCTACATTGATTAGGGGTGGAAGTATGCCACATAGATGCGTCTCGCCCTACGGATGGGAAGCCCTCTAACATTCAAACCTATTCATCACTGAAATGGGTATTGTGCACATGCATGATGAGGTTAAGAGCCCCGTCAACCTCAACCAGAGTCCGCAGTTTCACAAATGCACCATCATCACCGGGGATCTTCATCTGGAAAATGTCGTGAAGGTTAAATGTTGCTTGAAAGAAAGCAATATTGCGGTGTCTTCACATGAGTCCGCAGGTCATTTACTTAAAAGTTGAGTTGATCAACAGCCAAGTAAGAAACATATACTAGGCGTTTGGGTAGCGTAGCGGTCTATTCCGTGGCCTACTAACATGGGGTTTGCCAGTTCGAATCCTCTCGTGTTACCTCCGGCTTGGTAGAGCGTCCCTACAGACACAATTGTGTCACAACTGTGTCTGCGGGTGGCAAGCCGGATGTGGGTATGTGTCCTGATCACTACACTAGCGCATCCTCTGGTCGGTCGGGGCGCCTGTTCGGGGGGGGGGGGACTGGGGTAATAGCATGAGTCTCCCATAGCGCCTCCTCTGGTCGGTCGGGGTGCCTGTTCGGGGGGGGGGGGAGCTAGGGGAATAGCATGATTCTCCCATGTGCTACGCCTCCCTGGCGAAACTCCTCACTGTCAGGAAAAAAGAAGAGGCTGGCGACTCTACATGTATCGGAGGAAGCATGTGGTAGTCTGCAACCCTCCCCGGATCAGCAAAGGGGGTGAGGCAGAGACCAGGACGGCTCAGAAGAGTGGGGTAATTGGCTGGACACAATTGGGGAGAAAAAAAAGGGGGGGACCTCCCCAAAAAACAAAGAAACCACATACTAGGAATTTGTCTTGGTGAGACAATCATCATAAAGACATAAAAATGTCAATGTTTTTGCATTTAGGAAGTCAATTTAGACAAACTCTCACAAAAGGGCCAACTTTTTCAGTGACAAAAAACTTGACCCCCCCCCCTTAAAAGCGCAATGCCCACAAAACAAACTGGCTTCATGGCAGTCTTATGACTGTCCCTGGAATACCTTCTTAAACCTGGAAAAAAACAAAAACAAAACACAGACAAACACTGTTCCTATTAACTGGCTAGTATGAACACATTAACATGGTCTTTAATTGTCTTGACAGTAAAGGAAATGGCTGGTCATCAACATTTCTCTCATCTTAGTCTCACAGTAAAGTGGACTATTACGAGATGGATATCGCCATTCCTCACTAGGAAATACAAAGGTGCACACACACTTTTCACATCTACCCTGAATAGGTGTATGCTCCTCTGCAGGCCTGGGTATTTTTACTGCAATGTTTTATTCCAAATTTCAAGAGGACTTTAAAGAAAACTATTGGAAAGACCAAGAAAATCAAGCACAAATCAGGTGTGTTTCCTGTAGCTCTGTGATAATCAACCATGTCATGGAAGGCCAGGCACCTGCAGATTTGCCACTGGCTGATTTCACTGACTAATGCTCCTTAAGTCAAACATGGGAGGACGAATGAGACAAAATCAGTTGATGTAATTTTTCCCCCCTCTTTTCCCCCCCAATTGTACGTGGCCAATTACCCCACTCTTCCAAGACATCCTGGTCACTGCTCCACCCACTCTGCTGATCCGGAGAGGGCTAGACTGTCACATGCCTCCTCCGATACATGTGGAGTCACTAGCTGCTTCTTTTCACCTGACAGTGAGGAGTTTCACCAGGGGGATATAGCGCATGGGAGGCTCGCGCTATTCCCCCCAGTTCCCCCTCCCCCCTGAACAGGCGCCCCGACCGACCAGAGGAGGCGCTAGTACAGTGACCAGGACACATAATACCCACATCCGGCTTCCCAGCCGCGGACAAAGCCAATTGTGTCGCCCGACCAAGCTGGAGGCAACACAGGGATTCAAACCGCCGACCCCTGTGTTGGTAGGCAACAGAATAGACCGCCACTTCACCAGGACGCCCCAGTTGATGTAGTTTTGAGTTGTTATGAAAACCTCCACACACAAGCATCTCTACTGCTTGAGCAGGTTATAAGCCATTGCACTAACTTTCAGCGTGCAGGACGGCATTATCAAAAACATTCAAGAGAGAAATGTAAAGAAAGGTTGATGAAATTTACTTGCCATTTTCATTGCTCTTTTATTGCTTGATCCCTTTCGCAAGACGTCACCTTTTCCACCCTAGACGAACGCAAAAACTGGATGTCAGAATGTCTCATATCATTTTGGATATCATCACATTTCCATTAATTTTGTTATCAAATACAAAATGAAAAACACCAGCAGATGAGTGACAACTTCATCACCTGTCTACATGAGTTACTTTCTAAACAACAACTTAGTTAAAATAATAGTTAAAGGTTTTACCATAACCCTAGTGTGAGGTATGTCTAGGCTACTCACACTTCCATATACCCAGGGGGGCAAATCCCCCCCTTTTTTGGAAATCAGACATGGAATTTTGTAAAAGGTTGTTACCGAGAAATGATATCTAGGATCTTCAAGGATCTCAACTTGGGTGGACAACCTGGTCAACTAGCTAGTGGAAAGCTACAAGGTGGGTCCAAACAATGCAACCCCTATTGCGAAATAACACCGATTATGCTGGCGTGATCAGATTCCAGCATTCTCTTTCTGACTGAATATCTCCGTGATAGTTCATACTAGAAACAAACTCAGCCCACCTACTGAAAGAGCAGAATATAAGCTTTTAGATAAGGGGTGTCAAACTCCAGGCCTCGAGGGCCGCAGTGTCTGCAGGTATTTCTTGCAACCATGCACTACACCACCTGATTAAACTAGTTCCTTTCCCTCTTTGATCCAGGAGGTGAGCTAATTAGTTAAATCAGGTGGTGTAGTGCACGGTTGCAACGAATACCTGCAGACACTGCGGCCCTCGAGGCCTGGAGTTTGACACCCCTGTGCCTGCCAATGCATGGTTAAGCATGTTCCCACTAAAGCCACTAGATGGCACTGTGCAGGTTGAAACTGATGGTGTTTACGTTACAGAGATCATGACGAAAAACTGCAAGATTCCCCATGTGTTTGCCATGGACAATCTGGACTGGAAGAAGAAGACACTACAGGGTAGGAGTTTCAATGCCACCACTGCAATCATAATTGAAAAACAAGAGATTGAGAGAGTGCAGGAGGGTGCCAGACTCACCACTTCCACTTCTGACAGAAGAAAGACTCTGATGTTGCTGACCCACCTGCTCCCATGTGTCATATCTCAGCTAAAGACAGGCAGAGGTCCAGGGGCCTCATGTATATATTGTTACTATGGGCAAATGTGTGCGTACACACCCATGGGATTTTTAGCCCTGAAGTTGGTCTCAGAGACCAGTATAGAACCTGGGTAACCCCTGAATTTAGACACCGATTGGCTAACACTTATGTCTTTGTAGATGTGGGTGATTGCTCATTGCAAGAGGTAGACAATAGATGTTAGGAGAAAGGAATTACAAATAACCATCATGCGTTGCTGCTGCCTGTCAGACAATCTTGAGGGCTAAAAAATTCCATGGGTGTGTCCGCACAAATTTGCCCATAGTAACGATTGATACATGAGGCCACTGGTCACTTGAGCACATTGAGAAGCTAGAGTCTGGTGACTTCCTCAGATGATACAGCTGAAGACCTGCTGCTTGTGTGGCGCCTAGTGAGAATGGTTACAACTTCACAGTTGTTGGATGCTCCTCCAGATGCAGAATCAAGACTGTTTGGCTTTTCTGCCTACTGTGCAGACCTCCACTCACATAGACAGGCCAGCATCATTGGCTATCTTCCTCTCATCCCAGCATCTCCAACTGATCCTGCTATCCTGAAAGAAGAGATGAATGAAATGGCTGGTCAAGACATCACGTGCACTGGGAGACAAATATACCATTTTCACTGGAGAGCAGGCTACATATGAACTCACAGTTGCTATCAGAGACAAGCACAGAGATGAGTTCTGCAGTGTAGTCTTGCTGCTGGGGGCTTTCACCAAGCTCATAACTACATGAAGATTGTTTGCAAGATCATCAGGGATGCAGGTGCAGAGGATCTTCTTGTCGCAGCTGGTCTGTGTCAGGAGGGACCACCAAGAAGATGTTTAGTGAGAAGGCAGACTACTACCAAACCATACATGCCCTCAGGCTCCTCAGTGAGGCCATGTGGTGCCTGTACTGGGAAGCACTTGAGGCATGGGCAGCAGACAAGAGAAACAACACTGGCAGTCACAGGTAGAAAATGTCTTGAAGATGTTGTTTGAGAAAGACACCAATGCCACTCAGAAGTTAGAGATCATCCAGATGACACATCCAGAGTTATCAGTCCTACGAGAGCAGATGTTACTTTTCCAGGAATCACTGAATGAGCAACCAACAGCAGTTTTCTGGTCGATCTTCCTGAAGATGTCAGACATTCTCCACAGGGCTTTCTACTACAAGCGGGAAGGTGACTAGGTAGGACATCTCTGTGAATCAGCACGAATGCTACCCTACCTCACTGCAGCAGGCCACTACAAATATGTGCAACAGTCTTTTCCTCTGTATTTGGCTGAGATAAAGAAACTGCCAGAAACAGCCCCAGAGGTACATGAAGCACTGATGGCAGGTGCATTTGTTGGGAGGAGAGCAGATGGCAATCACAATGGTGTCTCTCCTGATATGCTTCTGGAGCAGACTTATAATGCAGATGCCAAGGAGGCAAGTGGTCTGGATGGCATTACACTCAACCCTGCTGCCAGATGAAGTGAATCTACACAAAACCACTCACTGCAGCTATCTCTGCAGAGATCAAGTCTATGCTGCACCTCCATTCCTCCAACTCACACCATGAATCTGGTTGGAGTCGTGTCACCAGGGATACAGAGATGGTAGTCAAGGTCATAGCAGCAGAAGAGACCAACCCGTTCACAGCAGCCACAACATCTCTGATCAATATATCAACTGGACAGTGTGCAGATTCCACAGTCAAGGACAACCTGACGAGCATGAAAGTACTGGGTCTGAAAGCACTGTCTGACCAGTGATCAGAAGAAGACCAGTATTGTCAAGCTGAACACCTTCCACACACAAAACATGAAACCAAAGAAGTCTGGGGGGGAAAGTTCTGCACCTGGCAAGAGCAAATAAGTTACTACCCTTCTGTGCATGACACAGATCATTGCCAGTGATGGAAAACTCAACATTGTTGACTTCATAGGCAAACACGAGTGCAGTGACTTTCCACCATCCCTCTTCCAGGAAGATGGCAGTATGAGAACTGGTACCAAGGCAAGCCTAGTGAAGATCCTGAAAGAGGAGGCCAAAGTGACCAGCATCTCTAATCTGTCTCAAGATGACAAAAAGACAGCAGTACTCATTGATGCTAGGTGTGCAGTACGACACTGGTCTTTTCACAAAGATGAAAGATTTGGAACCATCGCTGAGTGATACAAAATCCTGCTAATGAATGATGTGCCTGCCGGCACTGAGCTCATACACTTCTGTTGTGACAGGTACAGTGCACCAAGCCTTAAATCAGCTGAGCAGGAACAGAGATATGCTTGATCAAAAAGATATGCCTGATCAAAACCAGCCAAAGTATATGAAATAAGTGAGCAGTACACAGCTCCTGATCCAAAGGAGTTTTTTTTTTTGCAGTGTCAGCTAACAAAACAAACCTTCTGAGCTTCCTCTGAGAGAAATGGTGTGAGAATGAGCAACTGGAGTTTGCTGTTAGCCCAACTCATCTCTACCTGGGTGGTGGATTCAAAGAAGAGACAAAGAGCGTGGTGCTCACAGAAGGGTATGTTATGGATGTTCCTGCTCTGGAATCCACACAGCAGGAGTCTAATATTAGGATAATACTCCACACCCTCTACAGTGTCCAGAATGAAGGAGTTGACAGAGTTGTCATCCATGCCAATGACACCAACATCATTACCATGTGCCTTTACTATGGTGCAATGCACCGCAGCGATCTACCAGAGCTGTGGGTGAGAACAGCCCAGAATGCATACCTGCCTATACATGAAATGGTTGTGGCACTGGGACCTTCACAGTGCTGTGCCATGCCCTTCGTCCACAGTCTGAGTGGTAGAGATACCACTAGCTATCCATATTTCACTGGAAAGAAGGCATGTTTCAAGCAAAACATGAGTCTGGACACACCTGCACTTGAAGAGTGTGGTGAGAACCCTGCCGATGCCATAACAGATGACCTCCTCAACCAGGCACAATACCTCACCATAGCTGTGTACACAACCAGAGCTGATCACTTTGAGGATGGGCAAACTGAGAGCACACAAGTTCCTGGACAACAGATCAATGCTTTTAAAGCTACAACTCCCAACAGAGAACGCATTTCTCCTGCACCTGAGAAGGGCTGCTCTGGCAACCATCATTGACAAGAATGCACACATCGCCAGTCGAAAAATTCCCTCATGCACAGAATTTGGATGGTCTCTGGATAATGGAAATGCAGTTCCGGTTCCATCTACACAGCCAGCCTGGACGGTGTCGATAAACAAGACAATCTCATGTGGATGTGTCAAAGGCTGCCAGAAGAACCGTCCCTGTGCAAAGAAGGCAGTCCCATGCTACATGGGTGCTGTTGCCAGGGACTGACAACCAAATGCAGCAGGATACACACTGCAACAATTGATAGCAGTGACAGCAGCAGTGACTCAGAAAATGACTAGAAAGCAAAAACTTACTCAAAATAGCTGCTATGACACTACCATGGATACCAAAATTTGTTGTAACATTGGACATTTATATTCAGTGTAGATTACGTGTTTAAAATGGCAATCCCGTTTTCTAGTTCTGGCCAAGTGAAGGATTATTTTGTGTTCAACTTCTGTTAATTCTGTGTCATATCTGCTGATGGGAAATGTCAATCTGTATATTCTGTAGTTTATAACCAAGAGAGTGTTAAAATGAAATAAATGTTTTGCGGCCAGGAATTTTGTTTCTTTCATTATCAAAATAGGATATTTTTCATAAAAACAGAGACATCGATTTGCACAAATAATAGCAGGGTATTAATTTTGCAGTAACAGCTTAACATTTCAATTCCCAGATAAGTTTAACTCAGTTTGGTTTGACCTGCAACACCCAATATATTCAATTAAAGGGTGGTGCAGAAACCGTGGCAGCGATTTGCAATTTTCGCTGCCTGTAGCTTTCCAGTACCTTTCCGGTAGCTAGTTGACCAGGTTGTCCACCCAGGTTATGATCCTAGAAGGTCCTAGATATCATTTCTGGTGCACAACCTTTTACAACGTTCCATCTCTGTAAAACCCCCTTGCCCCTGGGTAATACTTCGTTTTCACATGACCTTGCATTCCCCATTATACATAATCTGACGTCAATCTTTTTTTTTTATAAGCACAAACATTGGGAACTTTGGTGTCGGTTGTAAACAATGCTGAAATTCTGATGATTCCGTCTCATGCATTACTGATCAAAGCATTCATATGAATATTTATATTCTCCAGTACACAGACAGTGCTTAATCAACATATCAATACATTTAGAAAACATCAGTCTGGCTTCCATATAACATGAAATTTGGGGATGATTACTTGGGAATGGATCGAGACAAGCCTTTTTTTTTAAACTTTGTATAATGCTGGTTTCTCTTTGAAAAGTATTTAGGTCTCATCACTGCCTAGAAAAATTGAAGAGCAATCCCATTTACATTATGGCCACCGTTATTACTTTATGGTTCCATGTTTATAAGACTTCCACATGTTTGCACCCTTATTGCTCATGGGTACAACCAATCTAAAGAGTACTACTATGATTTGAGGTATCTGGTTACAAGGACAATAAAGCTCAATTTCCAAGAATCTCCTTGTGATTAATCAAAGTGGTTGAAAAATTGTTCATTTAAATCCTGTTGTCGATGGTGTCCAGAAGTTATTAAGTATACCATGAGGATATATATATATATATATATATATATATACACTACCATTCAAAAGTTTGGGATCACCCAAACAATTTTGTGTTTTCCATGAAAAGTCACACTTATTCACCACCATATGTTGTGAAATGAATAGAAAATAGAGTCAAGACATTGACAAGGTTAGAAATAATGATTTGTATTTGAAATAAGATTTTTTTTACATCAAACTTTGCTTTCGTCAAAGAATCCTCCATTTGCAGCAATTACAGCATTGCAGACCTTTGGCATTCTAGCTGTTAATTTGTTGAGGTAATCTGGAGAAATTGCACCCCACGCTTCCAGAAGCAGCTCCCACAAGTTGGATTGGTTGGATGGGCACTTCTTGCGTACCATACGGTCAAGCTGCTCCCACAACAGCTCAATGGGGTTCAGATCTGGTGACTGCGCTGGCCACTCCATTACCGATAGAATACCAGCTGCCTGCTTCTGCTCTAAATAGTTCTTGCACAATTTGGAGGTGTGTTTAGGGTCATTGTCCTGTTGTAGGATGAAATTGGCTCCAATCAAGCGCTGTCCACTGGGTATGGCATGGCGTTGCAAAATGGAGTGATAGCCTTCCTTATTCAGAATCCCTTTTACCCTGTACAAATCTCCCACCTTACCAGCACCAAAGCAACCCCAGACCATCACATTACCTCCACCATGCTTAACAGATGGCGTCAGGCATTCTTCCAGCATCTTTTCATTTGTTCTGCGTCTCACAAACGTTCTTCTTTGTGATCCAAACACCTCAAACTTGGATTCATCCGTCCACAACACTTTTTTCCAGTCTTCCTCTGTCCAATGTCTGTGTTCTTTTGCCCATCTTAATCTTTTTCTTTTATTGGTCAGTCTCAGATATGGCTTTTTCTTTGCCACTCTGCCCTGAAGCCCAGAATCCCGCAGCCGCCTCTTCACTGTAGATGTTGACACTGGTGTTTTGCGGGTACTATTTAATGAAGATGCCAGTTGGGGACCTGTGAGGCGTCTGTTTCTCAAACTAGAGACTCTAATGTACTTATCTTCTTGCTCAGTTGTGCAACGCGGCCTCCCACTTCTTTTTCTACTCTGGTTAGAGCCTGTTTGTGCTGTCCTCTGAAGGGAGTAGTACACACCGGTGTAGGAAATCTTCAATTTCTTAGCAATTTCTCGCATGGAATAGCCTTCATTTCTAAGAACAAGAATAGACTGTCGAGTTTCAGATGAAAGTTCTCTTTTTCTGGCCATTTTGAGCGTTTAATTGACCCCACAAATGTGATGCTCCAGAAACTCAATCTGCTCAAAGGAAGGTCAGTTTTGTAGCTTCTGTAACGAGCTAAACTGTTTTCAGATGTGTGAACATGATTGCACAAGGGTTTTCTAATCATCAATTAGCCTTCTGAGCCAATGAGCAAACACATTGTACCATTAGAACACTGGAGTGATAGTTGCTTGAAATGGGCCTCTATACACCTATGTAGATATTGCACCAAAAACCAGACATTTGCAGCTAGAATAGTCATTTACCACATTAGCAATGTATAGAGTGTATTTCTTTAAAGTTAAGACTAGTTTAAAGTTATCTTCATTGAAAAGTACAGTGCTTTTCCTTCAAAAATATGGACATTTCAATGTGATCCCAAACTTTTGAACGGTAGTGTATATATATATATATATATATATATATATATATCAAGTTGTGTTTTTGAAATATGTGCACTTGAAAGGGATTGATGCATCTACCTGAAGGTTTTTAACTGGATTCCACTCAATGACCAAAAAGCTTTTCCTTCTTTTCTCCTTTTATTTTGGCAGGTTCAGCAGTTTGATTTGATCCATCATTCATTTGCCATTAGCCAAAAGTCACAAGTCATAAAGCACAAGCCATAAGTAATAAGGTGGAAAACCTTTGAATACAAAAAAAGAAAAGAAAAAATGTAAAAATATGCTATTGCAAATAAATATAAATGGACAACAAAAATATAAGCATTTACAATTATGGCAAGAAATCACTAAGCATCTGTGCCTTATTTCACTTAATTATACATTTTCTTACACATCAAATGCAAATAAAGCCAATACCCACTGCTGTTTTATCACCTCCATTCCCCGTACGTCTACTTGACAAGAATTATCAGATTTGCAAACGGATTTACAGCCAATATACTTGTAATATAGAAAAACAGACAAACCAACTTGCACCCATGAACATTAAATAGTTAAACTATCGAACCACATGTAAATGGGCTGCCGACCTCTGTGGCATGCCAGTAAGGCGAACCCCGAACTGGTTTGGCAGCGGCAGTAACCTTTGCCAGGGAAACAGTCTCTCAAATTGTCTGTGAATGTTCTCATTCATCCAGGTCACGGTTATCCAAAGGAATCGAATCGAGTGCAACTGGACTTGACCTTTGGATAGTCTCTCAAATTATTAAAGTTCAACATCTTACCGGCTGCCTCTCTGGATTTTGTCGATGTATCTGCTCTGCATAGTTTTACTACTGATTACAATACTGTTCAGGAACTCTTTACAGCGTCGGCTTTCTTTCTTTCTTTCTTTTAAGCGCGGCACTTGTTCACTTCCGGGCCACTGTCCCACGTGCTGCGCGACGCTTCTTATTTTCCGGGGAGGACGTGGGTAGATTGGTCTCGGCACCTGCTTCTGTCCGCTTGCTCGCGTTGTTTTCGCTCAGAGACCTCCACGGGTTTGTCTTGAGGTGCAGGGTGCTTGGACTCAAGGTGCCCAAGTAGTTTTGAGGGCTTCATTGCCTCATTAGACAGCTTGTCTCCACGTATGACACATGTAAACTACTAATAAGACACGCTAGCCCCTAGCTAACGGGTATGACCCTTTAGCCGAGCGGTTGGTGATGTCGCCTCGTGGTGCAGTGCACCCCGTATCGAATCCCACCGCTGCCACCTATGTAACCGGTTATTTTCTTGCCCGGTGCGGGATTCGATACGAGGTGTACTGCGCCACAAGGCGACATCACTAACCGCTCGGCTAAAGGGTCAGACCCGTTGGTTAGGGGCTAGCGTGTCTTATTAGTAGTTTACACACACAAGGGGCTCGGAGCATGCGAGTCGCCGGTCGCAATAAAACTGTATTTTGGGTACGACTCGTAGTATTTCCTATTGAAGGACGTTTTTGTTGTTGTTTTGTTTTGTGCCGTCTCTGCCTCTGCTGTATCTGCGTTATCATCGCCATTAGACCTTTTATCTCCCCTACCTCTTCCGAAGAAACTCTCAAGCGACATTTGTTTTTTACTGCTCATGGTAGCTAACTAGCTGCTAGTAGCGAGTTGACTGAGTGGTCTCTTGAGTTATGAAGTTAGTTACCATTGGTCTGCCGCATGCCACGTGAATGAGTAATACAATTACATCATTGTACACCTCAAGTATCCGTTTCAAATTAAAAGCCCTCTAGCGTTACACGGTCCCAGGCTTTTATTTGAATATCGTATAGCATATCGTTTCCTTGCGGCCCGGTAGCAAATGCTTTGCGGCCCGGTGGTTGGGGACCCCTGATCTCGAGTTTATTGAGTGAACGTGACACGGTCGTGCGTGAGGGTTAAAAGCAGAAGTGGTTTATCTAGTGATATTTTTTTTTACGAAACTATGTGTGTTTGGACCATATTGAGCATAGGAATGGACACGGAAGAGTTGGGATCATCTGGAAATACATCTGGGATTACATTGTCTATTGTGTACCGCACTTTCCCCAGCTATGTTCACGAGTGCTCAACCACTGGCAGGCACACACACACACACATGGCTTGTTATGATTTTGAATTATAACCATCTTCCATCTGACTGACTGTCAGTCCCTGCCCAGTTCCTTTGTGTGTGTGTGTGTGTGTGTGTGTGTGTGTGTGTGTGTGTGTGTGTGTGTGTGTGTGTGTGTGTGTGTGTGTGTGTGTGTGTGTGTGTGTGTGTGTGTGTGTTAGTAAATGTAAGTAAGTGATGGTTTGCTAATTTGTACATGTGATTTGTGTGTTTTATGATTATGTGAGGATTGTGTGTTTGTACGTGCACACACACTCATGTAATAAAAATAGTTTGCTTGTTCACACGATCTGTGTGAATGTGTCTGTATGTGAAACAGTGATTGTGTGTGCACATGGGTGTGTTCCATTCTTTCTTGTTCTTTTGCTCTCCTGATGCTTGACCCCTCTTCCTCTTTCACTGCTGCCTCTCTGTCTCCCTCTGTCTCACTCCCCACCCCCCCCTCTCTCACACACACACACACGCACACACACACAAACATTGGGGTACAGCACATTCTCTGGTCCATCATTCACCCTAACATAAGTTATTCCACTGCAGTATGTCAATGTCATGCTGTCAGTGTGTGTGTGTGTGTGTGTGTGTGTGTGTGTGTGTGTGTGTGTGTGTGTGTGTGTGTGTGTGTGTGTGTGGCTGGTGGTCTTTCAGTCAACGAAATAGCAGGAAAGAATACACTGTGGGCATATAAATCTCGGAGAGAGAGGGGGGGGGGTAGGAGAGAAAAGGTGAGGGGGTTGAGCAGGGAAAGATCTTTCCCTCTGAAAACACGGTACTCTATAGATGACTTCATGGGGGCTTTGGGTACAATCAACCATGTAGAGGGGACGAGAGTAACGAGACGCAACGCAAAGGATGAATCACATTTTGCTTGAATAATTATTCAAAGGAAATTAGAGAAAAAAACATGATAACACCACTATCTCCTATACCTGTACATCTACATAGAAAATATACAGAAAGAGAGAGACTTTTAGTAGTTACCCTGTATGAAATTATTTTAATTCCCCATCTGATGTCATAAATCTTCATCAGGGTCTCTCACCCGATCACATGCCCATGTAACTGACGTCATCAGAAAGTCCGTCACATGAAACAACCCTAACCATGTAACTACTGCCATTTAGACTGGGCCTTATCTGATGAAGCCATTTAATAATTTCCTGAATTAATGGCAGACTACACATAAATAAACATAAATCACTCTGGTATGATGTTTTTTCAACCACAACCCCCCCCCCCCACACACACACACACAGAGTTCATGACCAAGTTTTGGGTGAAAATCAGATTTACTGACAAACAGATATAATCTCAGGCATGCCAATACTTTCCCCACAAACCCTTTCATAAAGTCTTTTTCAGAAACACTTAACACTGTGAACAAAAAGGACCCCTCCCATTACCTGACACACTTGTAAATTAGACATTTCGATAATCCCTGGTACATGGACATTTCACAGGCAATATTCGATGTTCTTATTCTTATTACATTTTAAAACATTATATTGATGTGAACAAAAGACACATTTCTCGTCCGATTATGTGAGAACTTATTTGGAAGTTAAATATTAACTTTAAAAATATGTATTTTTGACGATTTACGGTCCCGTCTACATGATGGTGGATGCAGCCAGGCGTTGGATTGAAGCAGAATAAGTTACCGCTGGAATAACAGCTGAGGAAACAGATATAGTCATGGGGAGTATATTAAACACCAACTCCTTCATGGATTTATGTAAATACCACAGAATATAGAGAAATCACCCATTACTATGACGAGGAACGGCGGTGTCCCTCATTAGTGGGGAAATGCTGCCCCCTGCTGCTTGAATAAGGAATATAATTGATTTTTGTTCCGTAGTGAAACTGATACTATGTACTGTTCGATAGTTTTCTTATAACTTTGCTTAACAAAACAAAAACACAAACTATTTAAAAATTTTACAACCAAGCCACTATTTTCCAAATACATTTTATTCTAGTCTGTCGGAGGGTGAGGGCACTCTTCTATTCCTGTTCATTCTACAGTTGCCTTTAAATAAACTCATTCGGTAATGATTGCAGCATTTCGTGATTACGTTAGTCGTAAAAACTTATTTACTGTCAGTATTGACATTTAAACTATAAAAATTTTTTTTGTATCGACCAATGTGTCAATCAATCACACATTTACAGGATTAACCTTTTTTGGCCATTTAGATGTTTAATCGGGATATTGAATCATGACCCAATGACTGAATCATAAACCCACAGATATTTATCAAAAATAATTTCCAATCTTCTTTAAAAAAAATCAACAATTTTTAATTTTTGCCTGGGACAGAAAAGATCCAAGACTGCTAGGGGGAAAATAAAACATTCAAAGGTCTTTAACTATTGAGTGTTATTTTTGAGGCACAGCTCGTCTCTCCTGGCATCCCATACTGTCTGCAGAGAAGGTCCCTCTGCATCCCTAGATGATGCTCTGTGTGTGTAGAGTTCGCCTTAATCTCTGTGGCCTCTGTTGTCCTATACCAGTCCCCATGTGGCGAGAGACATTGCCACGACACTGCTCCATAGTGCGGCAACGACTCCCGTAACCGTGGTAATGCCCGTCACTGTGGTGAGAGCGGCGTTAGGGATGAGGATGTTGAAGGCCTGGTCGTGAACATGCGTGATGATGGACAGAGCCCCCACGTAGGCTTCCTCACAGGCAGGCTGGATCTGGTCCTCTGGCAGCAAGTGGCCGAACTCACCTGGAATAATACTCAGAGCTATTACTTTAATGATACTGGAGCAGCGGTTCTCTAGCAGGTCCTCGGGTATCACCAGTACAGTGCTCAGCAGTAAAATGAGGGACTGAGATTAAACCACATGTCAACTTTTCACTCGTCGGACTCACCTGTGTCTCTCAGCTCAAAGGTGTAGGAGAAGGGGATGCCAATGAGTCGAGCCCAGTCCCGACTAGAACCTGAGTTTGGGTCTAGGAGCAAGACAGAGAAGGATATAAAAAAGAAATGTTTAGACCGAAGGAAAACCCAGCCACTGAGGATGCACAAGCCAGTGCATCCTTAGTGCCGGTCCCAAGCCCGGACAAATGGGGAGGGTTGCGTCAGGAAGGGCATCCGGCGTAAAATCTTTGCCAAATCAAATATGCGGATCATAAATAAGACTTACATACCGGATCGGTCGAGGCCTGGGTTACCAACGACCGCCACCGGTACTGTTAACCAGCAGGGTGTCGGTGGAAACTATGCTACTGTTAGGCGAAGGAGAAGGAGAGGGGGAAAGCATGTCCAGAGGCAGCTAGAGAGGAGGAAGGGTAGGCATGTGGAGGTGAGAGTTGGAACTTTGAATGTTGGCACTATGACTGGTAAAGGGAGAGAGCTGGCTGACATGATGGAAAGAAGAAAGGTAGGCATACTGTGTGTGCAAGAGACCAGGTGGAAGGGGAGTAAGGCCAGGAGCATCGGAGGTGGGTTCAAACTCTTCTACCATGGTGTGAATGGGAGGAGTAATGGGGTAGGGGTAATTCTGAAGGAAGAGTATGTCAAGAGCGTGCTGGAGGTGAAGAGAGTGTCAGACAGAGTGATGAGTATGAAGCTGGAAATTGAAGGTTTATTGCTGAATGTTATCAGCGCATATGCCCCGCAAGTTGGGTGTGAGATGGATGAAAAAGAAGAATTCTGGAGTGAGTTGGACGACATGGTGGAGAGGGTACCCAAGGAGGAGAGAGTGGTGATTGGAGCCGACTTCAATGGACATGTTGGTGAAGGGAACAGAGGTGATGAGGAGGTGATGGGAAGGTATGGAGTCAAGAAGAGAAATGTGGAAGGACAGATGGTGGTCGATTTTGCGAAAAGGATGGAAATGGCTGTGGTGAATACATATTTCAAGAAGAGGGAGGAACACAGGGTGACGTACAAGAGTGGAGGAAAGTGCACACAGGTGGACTATATCTTATGTAGAAGGTGCCATCTAAAAGGGATTGGAGACTGCAAGGTGGTGACAGGGGAGAACGTAGCTAGGCAGCATCGGATGGTGGTCTGTAGGATGACTTTGGAGACCAAGAAGAGGAAGCGAGTGAAGACACAGCCGAAGATCAAATGGTGGAAGTTGAAGAAGGAAGACTGTTGTGTGGAGTTCAGGCAGGAGTTAAGACAGGCACTGGGTGGTAGTGAAGAGTTGCCAGATGGCTGGACAACCACTGCAGAAATAGTGAGGGAGACAGCTAGGAAGGTACTTGGTGTGTCATCAGGACAGAGGAAGGAAGACAAGGAGACTTGGTGGTGGAATGAGGAAGTACAGCAAATTATACAGAGGAAAAGGTTGGCAAAGAAGAAGTGGGATAGTCACAGAGATGAAGAAAGTAGACAGGAGTACAAGGAGATGCAGCGTAAAGCAAAGAGAGAGGTGGCAAAGGCAAAGGAAAAGGCGTATGGTGAGTTGTATGACAGGTTAGACACTAAGGAAGGAGAAAAGGACTTGTACCGATTGGCTAGACAGAGGGACCAAGCTGTAAAGGATGTGCAGCAAGTTAGGGCGATCAAGGATAGAGATGGAAATGTGCTGACAAGCGAGGAGAGTGTGCTAAGAAGGTGGAAGGAATACTTTGAGGGGCTGATGAATGAAGAAAATGAGAGAGAGAGAAGGTTGGATGATGTAGGGATAGTGAATCAGGAAGTTCAGCGGATTAGCAAGGAGGAAGTGAGGGCAGCTATGGAGAGGATGAAGAGTGGAAAGGCAGTTGGTCCTGATGACATACCTGTGGAGGTATGGAGATGTTTAGGATAGATGGCAGTGGAGTTTTTAACTAGATTGTTTAACACAATCCTGGAAAGTGAGAGGATGCCTGAGGAGTGGAGACGAAGCATACTGGTACCGATTTTCAAGAACAAGGGCGATGTGCAGAACTGTAACAACTACAGAGGTATAAAGTTGATCAGCCACAGCATGAAGATTTGAGAAAGAGTAATAGAAGCTAGGTTAAGAGGAGAGGTGATGATCAGCGAGCAGCAGTATGGGTTCATGCCACGAAAGAGCACCACAGATGCAATGTTTGCTTTGAGAATGTTGATTGAGAAGTATAGAGAAGGCCAGAAAGAGTTGCATTGTTTCTTTGTAGATTTAGAGAAAGCTTATGACAGAGTGCCGAGAGAAGAGGTGTGGTATTGTATGAGGAAGTCAGGAGTTGCAGAGAAGTATGTAGGAGTGGTGCAGGATACGTATGAGGGAAGTGTGACAATGGTGAGGTGTGTGGTTGGAATGACAGATGGGTTCAAGGTGGAGGTGGGATTACATCAAGGATCGGCTCTGAGCCCTTTCTTGTTTGCAATGGTGATGGACAGGTTGACAGACAAGATCAGGCAGGAGTCTCCATGGACGATGATGTTCGCGGATGACATTGTAATCTGTAGCGAGAGTAGGGTGCAGGTTGAGGAGAGCCTGGAGAAGTGGAGGTATGCACTGGAGAGAAGAGGAATGAAAGTCAGTAGGAGCAAGACGGAATACCTATGCCTGAATGAGAGAGAGGACAGTGGAATGGTGAGGATGCAAGGAGTGGAGGTGACAAAGGCATTTGAGTTTAAATACTTGGGGTCAACTGTCCAAAGTAACGGGGAGTGCAGTAGAGAGGTGAAAAAGAGAGTGCAGGCAGGTTGGAGTGGGTGGAGAAGTGTGTCAGGAGTGATTTGCGACAGAAGGGTACCAGCAAGAGTTAAAGGGAAAGTTTACAAGATGGTTGTGAGACCAGCTATGTTATATGGTTTGGAGACAGTGGCACTGACGAAAAGACAGGAGGCGGAGCTGGAGGTGGCAGAGTTGAAGATGCTAAGATTTTCACTGGGAGTAACGAAGAAGGACAGGATTAGGAGCGATTATATTAGAGGGACCGCTCAGGTTGGACGGTTTGGAGACAAAGCAAGAGAGGCAAGATTGAGATGGCTTGGACATGTGTGGAGGAGAGATGCTGAGTATATTGGGAGAAGGATGCTAAATATGGAGCTGCCAGGGAAGAGGAGAAGAGGAAGGCCAAAGAGGAGGTTTATGGATGTGGTGAGGGAAGACATGCAGGTGGCTGGTGTGACAGAGGAAGACGCAGAAGACAGGAAGAAATGGAAACGGATGATCCGCTGTGGCGACCCCTAACGGGAGCAGCCGAAAGTAGTAGTAGTAGTAGTTTAGACCGAAGGAACTGGACCCTTGGGTGCAGTGTGTTATTGCAGGACAGTACAGGGTAGCATAAGCAAAGGTGCTTAATTGTTTTGTAGTCCTCCTCACTGCAGGACCTATGCCCTTTCTACTGCATGGTGGAGAGAAAAAAAAACAAACAGCCAGCAGCTGATAAGCACATGATGCCTGTTAGTGATTATCAGCGCAGAATCGGGCTTTGAACATTTTTCAAGGATGACACGGTCATAAACATACAACTGCCAAGGCAAGAAGATCAACAGCTCCTTGGATTTATTGGTTGGGTTTTGGGGAGAGCCAAACTATGTGCCAAGCACAAAAGTCCACCCGCATGCTGCCCTTTGTTTTTATGGCACAGGAGCAGTTTTACAGGCTGATGGGGGAGCAGACAGAATGATTAAATCAACAACGAGTGAGGCCTCGACCACAAAGCAGCTGCTGCTGACTATATTAGATTCCCCGTTTCCCATTGAGAGGTGAGGGAAATGAACTTTTCGTCTTCATACCTTTGCCAATATCCCTAAAATTATTAGAGATGGGGATAGTATGGTTATTCCCGCTACAAAACCAACTGGAACATCCATAGTGAAGGACGAATGGCTCTTAATGTATGCACAGCACACAGTGTTAAGAGTCTATATGCACGGTCAGTAATCCAGGTAAGGAAATCACAGAAAGTGAATCAGTTCACCTGGACACAACGTTTAGTGGGAGAAACGTTTCATCACCCATTTAAGTGACTTCGTCAGTCTAAACTGACTGCAGGTATCCCCACCCTTATAAACAACACAGTTACATAATGACCGAAACCAATGATTGGTTTCATATGCAAATATGGGCACGAACATTAACTAGACTAGAGTTACAATTGCCATGTGTACTATTCACAGAGGATTTGGGAATGTTTACAATCACAGCATTGTAAGATGGCGACAGGTGTACTCTTAGCCCCCCCAGTTCAGGAATGGTCGTTCCTTCCCTCTTCACATAGATGGCCTCTTTGACTTCCCGTTCAAACCAGTGTTCCTCCCTATCAAGGATGTGCACATCCTCATCCTTGAAAGAGTGGCCACGGGCCTGTAGATGGGTGTAGACTGCAGAGTCCTGGTCTGACGTGTTAGCTCTCCTGTGTTGTGCCATCCTCTTGGCCAGCGTCTGTTTGGTTTCCCTGATGTACAAATCACGGCCGTCCTCCTGACACTTACACTATATTACACTTACTTACAGCATACGCTATATTGCTGCTTGTGCTGGGGGGCCCGATCCTTGGGGTGGACCAATGTTTGGTGCAGCGTGTTTTGGGGTTTCAAAGCAACTGAGATGCAGTGTTTGGAAAATATGTGTCTCAGCTTTTCTGCCACATATGAAATCACCACTGGTTTACTCTTAGGCAGCTGCTGTCCTTCTCCTCTCTTCGATCGGCTGGTGCACTGTTTGGGCGTCTTCCTGGCTTTGAAAAACGCCCAGTTAGGATAAGCACACAGGGCTCTCAAGTCTCACGCATTGGGCGTGAGACACACGCATTTCAACTTGTTCACACGCTCACACGCCACACCTTGTATTTCTCACGCAGAGAACCAGGGTAACGCCCACCAAGTTGCACCACTATTTTTTATAACAGTGGAACAGGTAGGAATCAAGTGGATTCCCCATAGCGTTGAGAAGGGCCTGCCACGCACCAGCCAATCAAATTAAAGAATATAGCTGCCAAACAGCCAATCAAATAATAGCATTGCTGTATCCGGGTAAGATTTAGATTCCCGCCACAACAACTTGACAGAAGAGGACAGCTATCTACTAACTTAGTCACAAATCCGAAGTAGGACGACAAAAACGTGGGAGAAGACCATATCCTATGTGTACAGTAAGTTATCTCATCATTTGATTTCCGTTGCTGGGGAATATTGTCTCTTTTTACTCTCTATGAATATTGTGTCCAGGCAGTTGGTTTAACCAGAGTGTGTGAACTAGCCTAGCTAGCTTGGGGTGACCAAACTGCCTCTTTCCACCTGTGAGGTGGAGAATCTGCAGCGGTCAGTATTTAAAGTTTAAACATTTCAAACGTCACAGAATTTAAAACGACTTCCCCTGAAACTAAACTAAGATATTGATATTATATTAATTTCTGGCGTTAGGTGATGTTAGCTAATTTGCGATTGTTGCTCAGACATGTTGATAATTAAACAACTTTAATGTTGGTGAAAATTCCTCTCAAAAGCAAATGAAGACATCTGGTCCTTTTTAAAGAAGAACCAAAGTGTCAGTAACTGTTTACACAGGATTAACTGAGAATGTTCTGTAATTAATCCAAATATTAATCTTTGAAATTAGTGTGAGAATTATGTACTATTTAATGCCAACCCTTCCTTTTCCATTAGTGGCTCAAGAGCAGAGTTATTATAGTATATGTGACATTAATGTGCTGCTACTTGTATTGTAGTAAGACATGAGTATTATTTATAAGCTAAACTAGTCACAGCTTGTCCAACTGATTTGTTTGACTATCAGGCATAATTTTATTCTGAAAATCCTGTCAGCAGCAGCCTGAGCAGCACAGAGACACACAGACAGGTGAGCTGCAGCCCCTCAGGTGAGCTCTGATGTCATAGTGAAAGATCTGAGATCTTAGTTCAGGAGTTGAATGAAAGAAAAATAATAAAAAGTTTTTGAGATAGTGTGAGCATCACTGTGGGTCTGTGTCATGAAATACACAAACTGAAAGCCAGAATCTCAGGTGAGGTTAGAAAAGCTCACAGCAGCTGTTACAGAGCAGCAGATTACCTACAGGTTTCTATACATTTATGTTATTATAACATTTCATGTGACAGAAGTTATGTTATTTTTAAATATTAAGTGTGGTCTCAGATTTAAGTATTCTATCAAAATAAAATGTAAAAATCAGAGAAAAAGCCATGATAATAATTTAGTTCTACCTGCACTAAAAAATTATGAATTAAATAAATATTTTTATTTGTATGAATTTATGTGTCATTTATCAGATCAGACCCCCGTCCCCACCCCAACCAAACCCCCACCACCGCCGCCGCCAAAATCTCACTCTGAACTCAGTTCAAAACTTGAGACCCTGAGCACACTTAACCTGGGCCTGTTGAATGTGGGATTTCTCCCCTTCTCCAGCCGCTGTATCGTCAGCTCGGTGGTACAGCGTCCTGATGACTCCTAGTTTGGGCTCCAGTGGATGATGAGAGTCAAACCTTAAGTACTGATCAGTATGTGTTGGTTTACAGTAGACATCAATAATTAAATGTCCTCATCACCAATTGCAATTTCACAATCTAAGAAGGCTAACCTGTAATTTTTCACATCCTTCCTGGTGAACTTGATGTGGCTGTCCACAGAGTTAATGTGGTCAGTGAAATGTGGTACGTCCTGAGATTCAATTTTAACCCAGGTGTTGTTCACAAATCAGAAACAATGGCTAGGTGGTGTCCCAGGATAGGACATCAGAGCCCTCTTTTCCAAACCGTTAGAACAGCACAATGCTATTGACAGAATTTCATGCCATAGATTATACCCAGGGGAAGCTACACCTAGTCTGTATGGGTTACCTAAGATACATAAACAGGATGGGCCATTACAGCTTATTGTTAGTATGATTAACTCAGTGACCTATAAGATTTCTAAATTTCTTGCATCTTTTCTTAACCTGTTGGTAGGCCGTAATGAACATCACATTCAGAACAGTATGGACTTTGTGGATAAGGTGAGGGACATCATTATGGAGGGGGATGAAACAATGGTCTTGTATGATGTTAAGTCTCTCTTCATGTGCGTTCCTGCTGATGAAGCAGTGGAGGTGGTCCATATGAAATTACAACACGATCTCACCTTTAGCAATAGGACCACCCTTAACACTGAACAAGTGTCTGCTCCTGAAGCTGTGTCTTCAACCCATGTACTTCACATACAGGGGGACATAGTATTATAGGCAGAGGCATGGGTGTGCTATGGGATCCCCAGTTTCACCTATAGTGGCCATCTTGCCTAGGGAGGAAGTGCAACTTGCATATTAAACCAATTGTTGGTTTCGGTCATTATGCAACTGTGCTGTTTATAAGGTTGGGAGATACCTGCAGTCGGCTGAGACTGATGATGTCACTTGGATGAGTGATGAAACGTTTCTCCGACCAAACACACAGTCTTAACTTATTGACCGGGCAAAACCTGCGTCACATGGGTTGCCTCCTGACAATCAATTACTTTATTGTCCCGAATGGCAAATATGAAAAGATGAAAAACACACGAGCTGCATCCAGGTAGCATGGCGGTCTATTCCGTTGCCTACCAACACGGGGCTCGCCAGTTCAAATCCCCGTGTTACCTCCGGCTTGGTCGGGCGTCCCTACAGACACAATTGGCCATATCTGCGGTTGAGAAGCTGGATGTGGGTATGTGTCCTGGTCGCTGCACTAGCACCTCCCCTGGTTGGTTGGGGGAGTAGCGTGATCCTCCCATGTGCTACGTCCCCCTGGTGAAACTCCTCACTGTCCGGTGAAAAGAAGCGGCTGGCGACTCCACATATATTGAAGGAGGCATGTGGTTGTCTGCAGCCCTCCCCGGATCGGCAGAGGGGGTGCAGCAGCAACCGGGGCAGCTTGGAAGAGTGGGGTAATTGGCCAAGTATAATTGGGGAGAAACAGGGTGGAAAATCCCAACAAACACACGAGAGGCAATCAAAGTACACAGTGAGACCAGGAAACACTTCCATCAACAACACCACAGAGGTTCCCCGCCTCAGCTGGACACAGGCGCACCACTTCATACGCTAGAGTGCAAAAACATCATGTGCAAAAGGGCAGGCAGTAGAAATAGGCTTGAACGGGGTGATTATCTTTTTATGAGCTGCGAAATGCGATGGCTGACAGAACAAAAGAAGACTTTATCCTGTTTAATTTTACTGGCAGGGTCCTAAATCACCGACTGTGTTGCTATTGCATTAAGAGGCTCCTGCTTTGACGGTCGATGTCCACTGCAACATAACCTACTCACTGCACTTTCCCCGACCTCCCTAGAACAACAAGCGGTTTACAGTGCTGCTCCCCCAGGTGCCCCCGGCAGTGGAGCATGCCAGCACTCCCTCCACTACACTCCAGGGGCAAATGCTCTACATTTTCTTTATTCCTTCAACTTTGGCACAAGTAAACTACTGTAAGCAGAGTCCATGATGTCAGTTGCATTTACATAAAAAAAAACAACAACCAACAAACATAAAGCAAAAACACCAAACACAAAGAGCTTGGTGTGAAATTTCGCGAATGGCCGGTGATGGGAAACCACCGAAGAACAGAACAAGACAGATGTGTTTGCACACCTGAGTGTTTGTGATGTGTGTGTGTGTGTGTGTGTGTGTGTGTGTGTGTGTGTGTGTATGTGTATGTGTGTGTGTGTGTGTGTCTTACAGAGGATTTCTGGAGATGTTCCTACTTTGTAGTCCATCCCATGCAGCTTTTTCATCTTGGCTGCGGCTGCCCTGCCCACTGAAACCTACACAAAGCACACCGACTGATCTGGTAAAAGCGTATTTGTAATGAACCTTTAAAGGCAGAGAGGCATATTTGTGTGATTGCAGTTACAATAGCAATTTGCTAGCTTAGGGCCCTTAAATTCTCATACTCTAATAATAATTATAATACATTTTATTTACAGAGGGCTTCTCAAGATACTCAAGGACACTTCACGTAAGTTAAAATAAACATAAAAGCAACACACCAAAAGCATGAAAAAACAAAAATCACACATTAAAAGCAATTCTGAAGAGGTGACTTTTGATTAGTGATTTGAACATGTGTGTGTGTGTGTGCGCGCGCGCACGCACAGTTATGACGTCACAAAAATTAGCATCGTTGCTAATTTTTGTTGAGAAGCTTCATCAGCATGGCTAGTTGTGCTGCCCAGGTTTATTAAAGCACAAACAAACGCATCTTTTGCACGCACACACACACACACACACACACACACACACACACACACACACACACACACACACACACACACACACTCTCACCAGTTCATCGTAGTTGGGTGCTGATATTTGAGGATGTCCATATGGAAGTAGTATCAGTTGCCCAGAAGAGTGGATGGTAAGGAAAGCTAAAAGTTCTTTTGTCCTGCTTTCTGAAAATAATAAATAAATAAAATTAAAAAAAACTTTCTGTATTCTGTAGATTTTCTGAATTCTAAGTGTGTTATACGCAATAATGTACGTCACAAAGGTCATAAAGATATAAGAAATTTTTAAAAAAGCTTGTCCATAATAACAATAACTTTACTGACTTATCTCGTTCTGGCTGTGAGAACAGTTACTATAAATTAGAAACCAAAAAAAATAAATAAAAAAATTGCCACGAGCACTGGTGTTCATTATAACCAGGCTTTTGGTCAGGATATTTCAAGAGGACCATCATTTAACCTGTGTTGTGCAAATAAACAGAACAGGCCAACACACACAAAGAAAAGCATTAAACAGATGATTAAAAAAAAACACAAAAAAAACTAAATACAGATCGATTCCACAGTTTACCCACAAACTCCGTCACGGCCCGGGTCTCAGGCTCCGACTGCCGTGATGTCCCACAGTAGGTGTTGTCACAGCAGTCAAGCGACACACCTACAGCTGCAAGGGGGAAGAGACGGCGGAGCGATGCATTTTCAGGATTAACATTCAAAAGTCACGATAAAAGAAGCCAAGCAGGCATGAGCAGGTAACGTTTACAGTTGATGCACAAAAAAAAAGTGTTAAAACGAAGATAAAAAGACGACGGGTGTGTCAGTTAGCCCGAAAAAATAAATAAATAAGGGATCACACTGCAAAGTCAGTGCCAGGTTGAGAACAAGCTTGTCAATGTGGACATAGAACTTGAAAAGCGGTGCTGCGGGTTATCACAGTGTCAGCCGTGCTGTGTGAAACACATAGAGACAGCTTGTTGGTCAGAGGGATGGTCTCGCTGTGAGCAGGACCGTCTCTAAATGCAGGGTCATGGTTTGACCCCTGTGCTGTGACACCGTTTAAAGTTATCAGCGAGTAAGAAACGCTGTCCGCTCTCGGACCCTCTGCTGCTCTCTGATACGCTGACTTCACATGTGGGACTCACTTCCCCAGTTGGCGTTGTAGTTCCTGTTCAGGTCGACGCCATAACACTCACAGCCTGCAGGAGGAACCGACCTCGACTTCCTCCACAGACGGGTCTATGTACACACACACACACACACACACACACACACACACACACACACACACACACACACACACACACACACACGAAGCAAGATGAGTAACTCAGACTGCATGGAGGTGAGTTAGTGGTGAGTTAGTGGTGTACAAGACTTACGTATCACAAGCTGCTCAGTCATAACACTCTCATAAGAAACATTAAAACAAGTAACATTAAGAAAAAAATAATCAAGAAATTAATGTTGAACAGCGAAAGCATTACATGGAAATCAGAAAACAAATGCTTGGGGGTTTTCAAGGTTTTTAGTCCATTATATCTGTGCAGTGATCTGAGTTTACCAGGCAGCCGACCGGACAGCTAAAACGTAAACACCGTGGAAAAGAGTTGGATTGACGGACAGTGGGGTGGACCTACGCTGTCATTGGTCCAGGAGAACGTGTATCCATCCACATTGAGCACGGGCGTCACATAGAAGTCGAGGTTTTGTAGAATCTGCGTCAACTTCGCATTATCTCTATATTCCTGGACAATCTGGTGGCAGCATTAGAAAATGGGAAGACTTTAAAAAGGGAAGAGTGAAAGTGTGTGTGTGTGTGTGTGTGTGTGTGTGTGTGTGTGTGTGTGTGTGTGTGTGTGTGTGTGTGTGTGTGTGTGTGTGTGTGTGTGTGTGTGTGTGTGTGTGTGTGTGTGTACCAGATTTGTCTATCCTAATGGGGACATTTGGCCACCATTAGGATAGAAAAACCTGAAACCACTTACCTTGTGGGGACATTTTATGGGTCCACATTAGGAAAAGGGTCTATTTTAGGGTTAGGACTTGAGTTTAGGGTTAAGGTTAGAAGTAGGATTAGGTTAAGGTTAGGGTAAGGGTTAAGGTTAGGCATGTAGTTATGATGGTTAAGGTTAGGGTTAAGGGCTAGTGAATGAATGTAGTCAATGAGGGGTCCCCACAAGTATAGGGGGACATGGTACATGGTTTCCTCCCACAGTCCAAAGACATGTAAGTCAGGTGAATTGGCCGTACTAAATTGTCCTTAGGTATGAATGTGTGTGTGTGTGTGTGTGTGTGTGTGTGTGTGTGTGTGTGTGTGTGTGTGTGTGTGTGTGTGTGTGTGTGTGTGTGCGCGCGCACAGGCTGACCTCTTTGATAAACCACTGGCAGAAGGCAGGGGCGATCCACTCCCTAGCATGGATACCACAGTCCATCCATATGGCCTTCTTCACATTACCTGCTGGCTGCTTTAGTCCCAGCTGGAAGTATACAATGGGAAACAAAGGGATGGAGTTAATATTCAATTCAATTCATTTTCCAAATTCTGAGTTCAAAAAGCAACACTGATGACATCTTTAGTAGCCCTGCTTGAGAAACAAGCGGCCGTGGCTGCTCCAGGACTCGGGGAAAGCCCTCCACAGAGCAACCGATCATTTTCATCCGTCGAAATTTTGATAACATCCCTTTAAGCGCATTTCTATTCACTGGTCTCTCACTGTCTGACATATTCTTACATGTCTTGTTGCTTTTATATTTATATTTCTGTTTTTCTGTATTTATCTTCTCTCTATTTATATACCTCTTGTTTTGTTTCACACTTTAGTAAGAAAAAAAATATTCCAACAGGGAACTGTTCTTCATAAACGCTTCGAACCAGCCCAGCTTAAAAACTGAATTTTAATCCATCCATCCATCATCCAAGCCACTTATCCCAACCGGGGTCGGGGTCGCAGGATGCTGGAGCCTACCCAGCAGTCATTGGGCGGCAGGCGGGGAGACACCTTGGACAGGCCGCCAGTCCATCACAGGGCCCACCCACCCACACACACACACGCACACACGCACACACACACACACACACACACACACACACACACACACACACACACACACACACACACACACACACACACACACACACACACACACACACACACACATTCACACCTAGGGACAATTTAGTATGGCCGATTCACCTGACCTACCTAATATTGAATGAAATCAAATCAGATTCACGTTGTGGTCCCAGTTCTTAGCTGTGGAAACACATCACTGGCCGTGATGGTACCCGCTGTGGGCTTTTCCATCCCAGTGACCTGACAGAAAGTAAGCAGTGAGCGATGTCACATATTGTACCTTTAGCAGTATTATTTTCCTCCCTTCAAAGGTGTGTCCATAGACAGCAGAAGAGATCAGGTCAGGGTTTTCTTTCTCCACCTCTTGCATCCATCTATATATCTACAGAAAGTGAGAGGAGAGACACTGAAAACAGTGGAGAGAGACTCTAGAAACTCAAGGAGAGGTGATAAGGAATTGTTTTTAATCATCCATTTTTAAAAAAAATCTTAAATAGACTGGCATTGCATTTTCAGTGATACGTCCCCTCAGGCAAACCACCGGTCTTAAAACTGTGCTTTCTGTAGGGAGTCTGCTATTATGCTAGTGTTTCGTCCCTCTCTGGCTTTCTGCACATGGCTGCAGGAGAAAGGAGCAGGTAAACATTCACAGAGCTTCCCAGGAACAACTTTGCACTGTCCATTATGACAGAGTTATGACAGAGCTACGACATTATGACAGAGTACATGCCACTCGTGCTACAAATAACGGCCACCGGGGAGATAATAATATGCCCAACCTCCACTAAAAGTCCATGCACATAATCTACAACAGAATAGATTGATACCTACAGCAAGTGTCAAGATGACACAATTACAGGCTTGGTGGGTGTTTACTCCATCAGATTAAAGCACCTTCTCTCATGTTCAAAGTGACTCATGCAAAGATAGGATGTGACAGTCAGACATGAGTTTCAGATGTTGTTGAAAGTAACTGCAATGACTGCATGGCTTATGCTCAATGCAGCACAATAAACAATACAGTGGCATAATGACCAAAACCAATGGCCAGTTTCATATGCAAATTACATGACCATTAATTAGAGTTTCAATGGCCATGTGTACTATTCACGGAGTCCAAAGAAGTTGAATCAAGTGCAACTGGACCAAGCTAGTCTAGCTTGGTCTAGTCAGAAAGGCACGAACCGAGGAAGCCTCTTGGATGGGAGGCGAAACATCTTCATGGATATATACCAAGTCCAGTTGCACTTGATTCAACTCCTTTGGATAACAATGACCTGGATTTATGAGAACATTCACAGACACTATTCACGGAGGACTGGGGAATGCTTGCCATCACAGCGTTGTAAGGTGGTGACATATGTACTCTCAGCGCCCCCCCCCCCCCACTCCTTGGTTTCAGGGTTGGTCATTCCTTCTGAATATAAATGGCCTCTTTGACTCCCCATTCAAACCAGCATTCCTCCCTATCAACGATGTGCACATCCTCATCCTTGAAAGAGTGGCCACTGGCCTGTAGATTTCACCCAGCTATTGCAGGGTGGAGTCTGTGTGTGAAGGCTTCTTATTGGGGTTGTCAAGTGGGCACCTTTCCTTGAGTTAGGCATATGACAAAAAAAGACCCCCCAACCCCCTCCCCATCAATACACACAACAAAGCTCTGCTATGTTAGATTAATTCTCAATGCAATCTTAGCCAACACCTGCCTTTGTGTTTGGTAACATCATCCTGTCATTTTATGACCCCTCACCTCATCCATAGGGTGGTATTTGGTGTAGTTGTAATTCAATGTTGACTCAGCAGCCACTGATGAACTGTAAATGTAAAACAACAACAACACATTGCCTTAATTGTGATACTTTAGCTTACGTAGATCTCATAAATCAATATAACAATCATCACAGATATATCCCGAGTAGATATGTGAGTATGCGTGTGTGTGTGTGTGTGTGTGTGTGTGTGTGTGTGTGTGTGTGTGTGTGTGTGTGTGTGGTGTCTAACACCCTATAAAAAGATGTGGTTGCAATATATTAATGATGGTAACAATGGCGCCAGATTATATATCAGAATACAATGTTACTTGTCTTGTTAGCAAAACCAAGAACTAACCACATCAAACGAAATATCAAACTTTTCAAACGTTTTGATCCCATTCTGAACGGTCCCACAAGTAATACTAAATTAGAAACAACCATCAAAGAATAACCACAGGCAAAATAAGGGAAAATAAGTAGTGATGATACTCCCTCACATAATGGATTGAGTTCATCCCCGGCAATCCTCTAAGGCTTTTACAATCACCAAGGGAAGGTGAAAGTGGAAAACAGAACAGCTGGTCTTTTTCTACTTCATCCGTCCGGTCTCTTCCCTCTTCGCATTAAACGATGGACTGCAAATTCACAACTCACCCGTCACAAACCTCCAAATCCCGATTTAAAAGCAGGAGGAACAAAGTGAGCCCCCATAATGTCAAGGTTGTTGTCTCCATTTGTCTCTTCCTCGCTCCCTGACAGGTGTCTCCGTGCGGTCTGGCTCTCGTCTCCCTTTCTCACACTCGCTTGTAGACACCAGCACTCACATCGGTTGCATTTGCACCAAGGTGGTCTTGGATCTCTCTTATCGGCCCTGTCGTCTTGCTGACACATAATAACTTCAAGCATTTTACTGCCTCAGTTTATCACATCTCTGCACACACTGCTGACTACACTCACACCGTTGCACATAGTTATTCATTAGTGGGGTGAATATATACACATATAAAAGCCACAAACGGAGTTATTAGCAAGAGATGTGTGAATCAGTTAAGTGTTAACAGATTATGAGCTGGTTGCATTGCCCTTTACTTTGCATGATAGTGGTCTGCTGTAAAAGCTAATCATAAAAAAAAAGGTGTCCGGGTGACGTGGCGGTCTATTCCGTTGCCTACCAACATGGGGATCGCTGGTTCGAATCCCCGTGTTACCTCCGGCTTGGTTGGGCGTCCCTACAGACACAACTGGCCATGTCTGCGGCTGTGTGTGGTCGGATGTGGGTATATAACTTAATTGATATTTGTCTTGGTCGCTGCACTAGCGCCTCCTCTGGTCGGTCAGGGCACCGGTTCAGGGGGAGGGGAAACTGGGGGGAATAGCGTGATCCTCCCACGCCCTACATCCCCCTGGCGAAACTCCTCACTGTCAGGTGAGAAGAAGCGGCTGGTGTCTCCACATGTATTGGAGGAGGCATGTGGTAGTCTGAAGCCCTGCCTGGATCAGCAGGGGAGGGCAGTGACCGGGAGGGCTCGGAAGAGTGGGGTAATGGGCCGAGTACAATTGGGGAGAACGAAGGGAAAAGGCCACAAAAAAGTTGTCATATCTGGATGTTTTATGCTTTGAAACAGGTAAATTTATCCTAAAAAAAACACACGACTGTTTTCATAGCAAAGCGGTTTCTGCAAGAGAGCGTCACAAACCACTTTACTGAGATTAATTTTGAAGTTTCAGCTACTTTCATTGCACCGCTCCTTTAAATGAGAAGACATATTTTTTCTTCTCCGCAGTTTCTATCTTAAACACTTCTTCCCGTAATGGCAAGATCATGAAGCAACAGTTCCTTATTCAAGCATAACCTTAAAATTAGATTTACGCCTGTGTGTGTGGATAAAACGAAGCGCGTGCATCTGACTTCATGTGTTCCAGCACATGTTGACACTAACCTGGTTTAAATTTAAAGAATGTGCTGTGGAGATACTGGGCCAGTCCTCTCTGCAGCATTCTCCACCGTCCAGAGCAACTGAATCAATGTGCCATTCATTCCCAGACTCTCCTGTGTCTGTGTTGTTGTCGACCCCTTTACCGACTCACGTGGATAATTTAATTGACCGCCGAGCCCTCGCTCAGGGCAGGATAGAGAGAGAGAGAGCATAGGGAGGTGCAGGACAAGATATCAAACCGCTGCATGTACTGGATATTCAGATTTTTTTTTTGTGTGTGTCCTATCGGGAATACTTTAGCTTGGACTGAGATTGCAGTAAGGTCGAGGTAGTAGATGTTCGTGGTCGATGGACTGTCTTGGGAATGATTGATAACGTTCGTTGAGGATATTTGGGAAGGGCTGATGGGTGCATCGTATGCTCTCTGCTGCTGCCGCTATGTGCAACACAACAAAGAGGAGAGGAATGCTATTTTATGGTAGGACTTTTTCCCCCCCTGCTTTCCCCCCAAACCTTCAAGTAAAGACAATTTACAGAATGCATCAGCATTGTCTTTGAACCGTCCAGGTCTTATTTTATTGCTCTGTAATCTGGTTCTGTGGTCTCAGTCGTCTCTCTTTTATCGTTGTCTTTACTTTCACCAGTATGAAGACCACCAGAGTTCCCTGGCAGCCGGTGCCAGTGTACAGTGAGTCCAGCGACAGTGACCCAGACCCAGGTGATGAGACACTGTATAGGCCGGAGCCTCCAAGAGGGAGTCCCTGGGACACCCCAGAGAGCCAGAGGAGCAACACCTTCACATGGCCCATTCCAGACAGCCCCCAAAGTCCTACCATAAGACGAGAATCTGACAAGGAGTTACAGGCCCTCATCAACATGAGAAACCAGACGGACAAAGACACTGAGGTGAGTGGGGGGGGGGGGGGGGAGAAAGAGAGACAGAGTGAGAGAGCGAGAAAAAGAGACGGAGAAAGACAGAAAGACAGAACAAGAGAGAGAGAGAGAGAGAGATAATACAACATGTACACAAGCACCTTTATGGGGACAAACACACTCAAGTGAACACTCATGCTTAATGTACCTACACAATCCCACACACACAGTCAAAGATGACCCACACCCTTCTCACTCACACACACACACACACACACACACACACACACACACACACACACACACACACACACACACACACACACACACACACACACACACACACACACACCAGTTCTACACATACCTCTGCCTTCTTCCACAGTTAATTCCTGGCCAAGAGGCAGATGCCATGATTGAATCAAGGCAAGAATCAGAATGTTCAATTTAAAGTTCATTACTCTAATCACATTAGTTCAACATATAACACGATTTTTTTCTCTCTCTTTTTTTCTGTCTTGGTGAAAAGAGCTATGGTTTCTTTTCTAAAGGTTTACACTATTCTCCCTTCCTTTTAAGGGACATTTTAGCTAAAGCGCATCTCAACATCCTCGGTGTTTGTTTAGGGCTGCCCATTAAATTTGTTATACATCACATTTTTATGGAAAATTGCGTAATGAAATGTAACATGATAAACTGTCAAAAGAATACTTCTATAACAGGAGAACCTGGTGGTCAAAACCATGTGTCTAAATAGTGGATGGTTTTCAAATGTAAAATTTCAAAATGTTTTTTGCAAGTTGCACTAATTTGATCATGGCTGTGAGTCATTTTTGAACTAAGTTAAATCAACACTATATTCACAATACCGGGCAATCAGTCAACTTTGAGTAAAGGTGTGTACAGACAACTGTTAATCCAAACAATGCCCGAATAATACAGGGGTGAGATTTCAGTTTACATACATAAAAAGGCAATACTAGGGCGTCCGGGTAGCATAGTGGTCTATTCCATTGCCTACCAACACAGGGATCACTGGTTTGAATCCCTGTGTTACCTCCGGCTTGGTCGGGTGTCCCTACAGACACAACTAGCCATGTCTGTAAGTGGGAAGCTGGATGTGGGTGTGTCCTGGTTGCTGCACTAGCGCCTCCTCTGGTCGGTCTGGGCGCCTGTTCAGGGGGGAGGGGGAACTGGGGGGAATAGCGTGATCCTCCCACACGCTACGTCCCCCTGGCAAAACTCCTCACTGTCAGGTGAAAAGACACGGCTGGCAACTCCACATGTATCGGAGGAGGCATGTGGTAGTCTGCAGCCCTCCACAGATTGGCAGAGGGGGTGGAGCAGCGACCGGGATGGCTCGGAAGAGTGGGATAATTGGCCAGACACAATTTGGGGAGAAAAAAAAAAGGGGGGGGGTCAAAAAAAAAAGGCAATGCTAACATTTTAAACTTTAATGGGAACATATTTTCTGACACGCTTGGTAAATCCGCCTCATTCGGTTCTGGTGTTTTGCATGCAGCATGCCCTCCGTGACAAACACAAAGAACCATGGGATGGACATCACCCAGCTCTGTCACCCGATGGAGGTTGTTGTTTGTCTTAGGAAGAGAACATGGATGCCTCTGAAGAGACTTTTATTAATGGTTGTACTAAAACATTTTGTGATCCCCTCTACACGTGGCATTAACCTCCTCTGCAGATAGCTCTAGACACAATTCATCCGTATTAAGAGTTATTGCTGGCTTTAATATGTCTCCGGTGCCCACACTGAGATCTAAGTGCCTTTTTTTTTTTACACACACAACCAACCTGCATCCACTCATCTAATTACATCTAAACCTGGCCATTCTCATCTAAATACATCTAAACATGGTCATTCTCATCTAAATACATCTAAACCTGGTCATTCTCATCTAAATACATCTAAACCTGGCCATTCTCATCTAAATACATTTAAACCTGGCCATTCTCATCTAAATACATTTAAACCTGGCCATTCTCATCTAAATACATCTAAACCTGGCCATTCTCATCTAAATACATTTAAACCTGGCCATTCTCATCTAAATACATCTAAACCTGGCCATTCTCATCTAAATACATTTAAACCTGGCCATTCTCATCTAAATACATCTAAACCTGGCCATTCTCATCTAAATACATTTAAACCTGGCCATTCTCATCTAAATACATCTAAACCTGACCATTCTCATCTAAATACATTTAAACCTGGCCATTCTCATCTAAATACATTTTAACCTGGCCATTCTCATCTAAATACATATAAACCTGGCCATTCTCATCTAAAGCCTCAGTGTCCAGAGGACTCTTTGGATGTGGGAAACATTATTATTGTTTTTGATGTAACTGGAAGTGGTCAGGCTCACATCCGGGGAGCATTTAAAGCTGTTTTTTACATGGTAAATCCATTAGCCAAGTAAAATCCAATCACAAATGACATGTTTGCGCCAGATGTAAAGGAGGCCTGTAAATCTGTAAGTCAATGACAAGATGTTTTGTGAGGACGTCTGGTAGATTGGAAAGACTACCAATAAAACATGTACGCATGCACACACGCACACACACACACACGCGCACGCACACACACACACACACACACACACACACACACACACACACACACACACACACACACACACAATCTCTCTCTCTTGCTCCTTCTCTCTGGCAGTTTAATTGAATCATCCAGTCAGGAGAGGACACGGTCTCACTCGTTACAAGGTGGCCTTTGTATCATTGTCGTACAGACTCTTTGCTCGTCTCGAGCTCTACCGTCACTCACGTTTACCTGACGAGACTTTTCCTGGATCTCACAGTAGTCAATTAAGATGGGATGACCTTTTCCTGAAATATTTGGCCTCACAGGAAAAGCATTAAGTGTGGCAGCAAGGAGACTACAAAAAAACAAAAAACAAAAACAAACAACCCCCGCAACAATGCCTACTCCAAGCACTTCAAGAAATAAAAAATCAATATAACACCACAACTACTTTACAAGCTATACATAGTATACTGTTGGCAAGGATATGCTTTGAATATATGCACGATGTGCCCAATACAATGAAATATACATATATCGGTGCTTTAAGCATCAGTAGAATATCCTACTGGTTAGCAAAAAACAAAAACACTCAAGAACACATGTAATAACCAACTGAGAATGAAAGAAAACAACAGGTTTGGAAATATGAGACAATGTCCTCTGTTGGCACATAATGTGATTTCAGGCGTTAAATGAGAAACAACAGTAACTCAGTAAGTTATAGTTCTATAGTCTCCACGTGATCACATGGGAAGATTTCTTTAAATCCTAAAAGAGAGAGGAACGTGTGTTTGAACACATAATGTGAGAGATGGTTGTCTGGGGTGAATAGCGTGATCCTCCCCTGCGCTACATCCCCCTGGTGAAACTCCTCACTCTCAGGTGAAAAGAAGCAGCTGGCGACTCCACATGTTTCGTAGGAGGCATGAGGTAGTCTGCAGCCCCCCCCCCCCCCCCCAGAGTGGCAGAGGGGGTGGAGCAGCGACTGGGACGGCTGGGAAGAGTGGGGTAATTGGCCAGATACAATTTGGGAGAAAAAGGGGGAAATTCTAATAAGTAAGTAAATAAATAAATAAACAAATAAATAAGAGGTATAAATGTGTGTGTGTGTGTGTGTGTGTGTGTGTGTGTGTGTGTGTGTGTGTGTGTGTGTGTGTGTGTGTGTGTGTGTGTGTGTGTGTGTGTGTGTGTGTGTCAGCCCTGTGTGAGGGCCTGGTAGCCTGTCCAGGGTGTCTCCCCGCCTGCCGCCCAATCACTGCTGGGATAGGCTCCAGCATTCCCGCGACCCTGGGAGCAAGATAAAGGGTTCGGATAATGGATGGATGGATAAAAAAATAGCTTTAAATGACTGCAAACATGATCATTTTAGGTGAGATGAGGCTGTATTTCCCCCATAATGCTTCAACTGCTGTGAAACGATGAGGTTTCCAGTGATTTGCCAGCCTTAAACCTGATTCATAATTCAGCATTGTTTTTAGGTTGGAGAAAAAAAAAAAAAAAAAAAAAGCCTGTTTCCAGGAACACATAACGGAGCTGCAGTAAAGACCAGCGGCTAAAGCTGAAGTTAAAGGTCATGCTGCAACTGAAATTTAATCCAACTGCAGTCAATGGACACACCTCTCTGTCTAGGTATTTTCATTTTCAAGCTAAAAACATGATGAAAAAAAACAACTTTGTTGTTTTGTTATTTTTAAACTGTGTAAGGTGGCTTTCACACATATACATCATTTCGAATGGACTGGATTAACTTTTATTTATTTTTTAATACTATGTTTATTGTGTTTCAAGATTTTTGAACATCACACACATGCTTACACACAAACACGCAGGTGTACAGCTCAGCTCACACAAAACATGACGCAGGCGTAGGACATCATTGTGCAAAACATAAAATCCAATCCGGAGCCACAGGTTAAATGTCCTTGCTGCAAAGGTATAAATATGTTATACTATAGCCTTTTCTTTCTGATACAAATGACATGTAGAGTAATCACACAGGATCCACGTCTAATTGGGCTCCCAAGATCTTCTCAATCTCTGGAACGATCCTAACCCAAAATGCCTGTGATCGGCCAAAGCACCAGAGGCCATGTGTGAGGACATAGACGGGAAGAGGAGGGATTAAAAGAATGTCTATGATTGGGACAGATATATGTGTAGAATTAGTACTACCACTACTACTTTCGGCTGCTCCCGTTAGGGGTCACCACGGCAGATCATCCGTTTCCATCTCTTCCTGTCTTCTGCATCTTCCTCTGTCACACCAGCCACCTGCATGTCCTCTCTCACAACATCCATAAACCTCCTCTTTGACCTTCCTCTTTTCCTCCTCCCTGGCAGCTCCATATTCAGCATCCTTCTCCCAATATACCCAGCATCTCTCCTCCACACATGTCCAAGCCATCTCAATCTTGCCTCTCTTGCTTTGTCTCCAAACTGTCCAACCTGAGCTGTCCCTCTAATATAATCGTTCCTAATCCTGCCCTTCTTCATCACTCCCAATTAAAATCTTAGCATCTTGTCTGTGAATGAGAACATTCACAGACATGCTAACTGACTCTCACCTCCACACTCCTACCCTTCCTCCTCTCCTGCTGTGTCTGGACATGCCTTCCCCCTCTCCTTCTCCTTTGCCCAATAGTAGCATAGTTTCCACCGGCACCCTGCTGGCCAAAAGTACCAGTGGCAGTTGTTGGTAACCTGGGCCTCGACCAATCCGGTATGGAAATCTGTTTTATGATGCACATGTTTGATTTGGCAAAATTTTATGCCGCATGCCCTTCCTGATGCAACCCTCACCATTTATTGGGACGGGTACTAAGAATGCACTGGCTTGTGCATCCTCAGTGGCTTGGTTATGTGTAGATTAAGTATGATTATGTTTAAATTGAATTAGATTTTGCATATCTCCAAATATCTTCATCATCCTCTGTTGAAACAGATAACTCCTCTGACACATTCTCAAACCCCTGTGAGTCAATAGCAGAGTTACTGCTCAGCAGGCCACAGAATGAACCTACAGACGTGGAAATGATGCCCTCTCTGCAGGGGACTTTCTTGGATCTTCCACCAGGGTGGTATTATGCATAATATAAAAAATTATTGGTAAAAATCTGGAAAAAGTCCTTCTTTGATAGGTGATATATTTGACCATTTGATACTTTTCATCAGGGATCCTGACATCCCTGATGAAAAGTCTGGATTATCCAACATGGGAATAAAAAGAGAGGTTTTATATTTAACGGGGATAGGGTTACTACAACTGTCCCATATAAACTTGGCATTGGCCAATATGAAATAACCTTGAGCAGTTCAATGTAACATTGTTTTGGACCCTGGTTTTGACTTTTAAACAGCGTTAAATACCCTGAAAATGGATATTATTTTACAAAAAGATTACATAAAATTATATGTCTGTCTGTGTGTGTGTGTGTGTGTGTGTGTGTGTGTGTGTGTGTGTGTGTGTGTGTGTGTGTGTGTGTGTGTGTGTGTAGGAATGGGAGAAGTTGAACTACGATATACACTCTCTTCGGTGTGTCAGACGAGAGGTTGGTGCTCGATGGCGGAAAATCCTACTACAGCTAGGTGTGATAATCCTCCATCTTATTCCAGTCTATCTCTTTTTTTCAGTTTTACTTTGTTATGCATACTGTGTTTTTTCAACAAGTACTTCAATATACTAAGTTATACTGATCTGCTAAGGGACTCGGTTAATGCAGTCTATTAGTTCAGGCAAACTGACCTCTGTTGTATGCGGCTCACATTAAACTTTATTCTACTATTACAACCTCATGTTTCTCCCTTTCTCTCTGTCTTTGCTTCCCTAACTCTCTCTACACACACACACACACACACACACACACACACACACCTTCTTCTGTGCAGGTTACCAGTGTGAGGTGGAGAACTTGCTGTGTGTGAACAGACAGAGCCGGCTGAGCAGAGAGTCGGAGGACTTTGGCAGAGCTCGGGAGCTTCTACAATATCTTCTGGACCACACCGCTTTGTTTCCCCCGGGACCTGGACCCAAGAACCGATACCTCTACGTTATGGTGAACATGCACGCACGAATGCATATGCACACTCATGCACACATTTACACACTTTTCTGATCGTCTGCATTGTTTTGGACACTAGTGAGGCCTACCCTGTTTTTTAGTCATATGCTATGGGGGGGGGGGGGTCAGGCAGCAACAAAAGCAGTTTGTGGCCTTAAATTCCCCTTCATATCAACTGAAATACAACTTTGGTCACTTGATCATACACAGACATACACATTGTTATTTTCTATATTTTCAGAGGGACTGACAGCTTAATGGGACGTGAGTTCACTACCGCTTATAAGGAGACTAAAGATGCAGAATTACAGATTTAAAGCAGAAAGTTACATGTTTACTTTCACTGAATCCACTTTGAATTAAACTTCAAAATAGCTCAGAAACAGGACCTACTATACACTGATCAGCCAAAACATTAAAACCACTGACAGCTAAGTGAATAACATTGATTATCTCATTACAATGGCACCTGTCAAGGGATGGGGTATATTAGGCAGCACGTGAACAGTCAGTTCTTGAAGCTGATGTGTTGGAAGTTTGAAAAAATGGGCAAGCATAAGAATCTGAGCAACTTTGACAAGGGTCAAATTATGATAGCTAGATGACTGGGTCACAGCATCTCCAAAACGGCAGGTCTTGTGGGGTGTTCACGGTATGCAGTGGTCAGTACCTACCAAAAGTGGTCCAAGGAAGGACAACCAGAGAACCGGTGACAGGGTCATGGGTGCCCAAGGCTCATTGGTACATGTGGGGAGTGAAAGCTAGCCCATCTTGTACAATCCCACAGAAGAGTTACTGTAGTTCAAATTGCTGAAAAGGTTAATGCTGGCTATGACAGATAGGTATCCGAACACACAGTACATCACAGCTTGTTGTGTATGGGGCTGCATAGCTGCAGACTGGTCAGAGTTCCCATGATGACCCCTGTCCACCACCGAAACCGCCTACAACACATGAGTGTCAGAACTGGACCATGAAGCAATGGAAGAAGGTGGCCTGGTCTGATAAATCACGTTTTCTTTTACATCATGTGGACGGCTGAGTGTGTCTGTGTCATTTACCTGGGGACGAGACGGCACCAGGATGCACTATGGGAAGAAGGCAAGCTGGTGGAGGCAGTGTGATGCTCTGGGCAATGTTCTGCTAGGAAACCTTGGGTCCTGGCATTTAGTCCATGGGCCAGACGATATTTCGGTACACTCAAGGTGGCAAAACTTACTTATAATTTTTGAAAGGATCCATGTCTGTAGATGATATTTTGGTATGATAACCATTCCTGAGTGGCAGCTGTATCACAGTTATCAGCTCATGAAGTTAACCACCCGCTAAACTAAATTGCATTTTAGACGCTGGTGCATATCCTGGTTTAGCCTCATGGTCAGGACATTTTTCAATGTTCTATAATATTGTCTTTGGTATCATTTTAAAGGGGACCTTCTTAGCTTTCATTCAAGCCCTGTTGTGGATATTTCTCACAAATATAGAGGTCACTTGAGCTCTTCAACCCGTCAATAACACACATCTTTCTGCAATGTTCGCCTAAACTATATACTTTCTTTTAGCCCTGTGGCATCTAGGAATATCAGGGACACAAAACACAAAAACTGGAATACTCACAGGACTGTAAAGATTCAGGAAATGTATAATATACCCATACTATTTCATTGTGTGAGGTGATTGTGAGCCTTAAATGAGAACTAGACCAAAGCCAGTTAGGTCACAAACTGGTCTCTATACATTTATTTAAATACACAATCAAAATACATGATAAAAAGGAATACCATAGTGAGGTAGTGAACTATTTTAATATTTTAAACAACATTGACATTTACATATACTTAGTCAATGATACATGTAATCCCATATCATTAGTGGGTATATGTAATGGTAATGGGTAGGGTAATGGGTATATGTGAATATGGTTACCTTATTGTTATCAAGCTCTGGGTAACCAAGTCCAGAATCAACATCCTGTGCATCAATAGACTACTACCACAGTAATACCATCAGAATCATCACACTGTCATTCATCAAACTGCTCGTTTCTCTCATCATCTGACTCCCCAAGTTCAAAGTCCAGTTCTGGACCATCCTGCTGTTTTTGGTTACTGCAGGTCTGTAACCTGCACATGTCTGTGCATGGAAGTCCATTTGACAGGCACATGCAGCTCGGCATTTTGCATGAATGCACACACTTGCATGTTAGCATTTCCAAGACCACATCTGGTGCAGGTGGGGAGCGCATCCAGTAAATGGCCAGCTTGCCTTCATCGTCTGTCCATCCATACTCAGTAGGGCTTGGCACCACAGGGTTAGCCTGCAGACAGCACTTCCATATTGCTGCCTGATAGTTGGCTCATTGAACATGCATAAAGAGACAGTCTCTACATGGTGGCAGCTGGCTGGACTCAACCTCTCCCGTTTTGGTGCAGAAGAGCTGGTAACGCAGTTTGTTCACCTCAGCAGTGCTGCTATTAGCAACATACATCCGACAGGTGAACTGCTCAATTTTCTGGAACAGCTCATCACTCACATTCCATGTCTGTCCCAGTTGACTAAAAGTCTCTTGGCAGGAAGTGTGCTTTCTCACTATCTTCAGGGCATTCAGCTTCCCTCGACCAGCGAATGCACTGACAGTGTCGCAGCCTGTGAAGGCATGTAAGCCAATTAGGCTGTCACAGATGCTGTCTCCAAGTGAACTTGCCAGTTTGGTGATGTCGACAAACCGTGTGCGGTTCTGAGTCCCACACTTCTGGTAGATGGGACAGGTGATGTCCTTCTGGAAGCCAAGACAAAGCACCATGACATCAGTGTCCTCAGCTGTGATGATAACTGACTTTGAGCCCGCATTTGCTGCATGCAATGCATGCAGGAGCAGACGGGTGTCAGCTTCTTCATGTGTGGAGTGCAGTTCTGCTGCTTCCTCACACCCATCTTCTGTCAACTTGTAGCAGGTTTCCTCACAGGTCATGTACAACACCTTGCCATACAGCATAGCTCTGTATCGTGGGAGTTTCCACTCTTCCACCAGAAACTTGATGAGACTGGTCTTGTTGGAGGAACTGCACAGAAATGTTCTCCACTGCTGGACGTGGTGTCCCCCTGCAAGATTCTTGTACTGGAGAGTGATGTCTCCACCCCGGTTCAGTCGTTCAGCATCTTTGATCGAAGTCTGGTGATAGACATCAAAAACAACATCAATCCTCCCACTCTGTGCTCCCTCATGGAGGACCTGGGTCAAGGCTGACTCTGCCACCTGTGCAAAGGTTTTGTTGTTGCCATTCATTTTTTGGACCAGGCTCATCCCATCAATGATGGAAGTAGATGGGATTGGGATGTCTTCTGCAGGAGATACATTCTTTTCAAGCTCTCTGGCAAGTGCAGCCTTGTTTGTTTTTCGTAAGGACCCATCAGCATTTGCCAGTGCCCATGGTAGTGGGCCCAATGAGTAGGCAAGGACATCCTTCAGATTCACCTTCCTGCTTTCAGCCACCAGGATCATGTGACTGAAAAGGTTTCTATCTGCCTTCAGAACCACATCCTGTGCTTTCTTTCCATGAGCTTGTTTTGTGCTGACATTGGAGAATGTTTTCAGACTTTGCTTGGTCATCTTGTCGTGGAATTTCACAGGTGGTGGGTCTGCATCTAACCTTGTTTGCTGGAATGCTTGGCAGGCCTCTTCTCCTTTCTCAAGAGCTCTCAAGAGATCTATGGTCACATCAGGTGGAACCATGTTGCCAGTGGAGAGGCTAACCAAATCAATCTCATCAGGGGACATAGGATTGAGCCAGTTATTCTCCATAAGGTCCATGAGAGACTGGACATCTGCTTCATCTCTCTTGATCCTTGGACTCTGTAGATCTGGATGAGACCATTTGCACCTGCCTTGACCTGTCAGGTCTCTCAGCTGTCTGAGGTACATGCTTCTATACTCAGCTGTGAGATAATATTTGGTCACAGCTCCTGGCTTCAAGCTGAATCCCTTTGTCCCTCCAGCTGTTTGGGTGTCTTTGTTCACCGTTTCTTCTATAGCTTGGTCAACAGGGATTCGGCCAAAGGGATTGGTGGAGCCCAGTTGGACTGAGAAGCCTCCTTCCATGAATTCTGTGTACACATCTGGGTGTGTGATGGGCAGCTCAGACATCTGGGCGTAGTAGTAGGGGAGGTAGCATGCATAATTCATCCTGTCATAAGCAAAGCACCATGGGATCATTGCTCGAATGCTAGCCAAGTGTAGCACCCAGTCTCCCTCTCTGGATGCTCGGATGAGCCCAACAAGATTTCAACCATGTCCAAATAGGACATCCAGAAGTTCGAGAGGCTGCCGTTTCCACCTCTAAGGAACTCACGGTAGACTTCAAATAGATCCATGATGCGTGTACAAGAGCTGTTCTTGAGGACCTCCTTCAAAGCATGTTGTGAGACTTCTTTCCCAAGGCTGTCAATGGTCTTCAGTGTCTCATTCAGGTGAACCATGTCATTCCTGTGAGTTTCTTCCAACCAGGACAGGAAACCATTCAAGGTCAGTCGCATGAGAGCCTCATACAGGAGCTTGTGTAGTCGCACTGCCCTGTTGTACTTGCGGCCATCCATAACACCAGCAATTGAGCCTTCTGCAATCATGCCAGACTCAATGCAGAGGTCTTTGAGTCCAGCATCTTGGAAACGCTTTCCTATTATTGCCAGCAGTGTGCAGATGGTGTGGAATACCCCAAGCCTAACGATGATATCATGGAACTTGTCATGGTGTTTCCATGTGATCTCGACAGCCTTCGCATACAGGGCTTGGTCAAAGACACAGACAATCTTCCTCAGGCCTAAGCACTGCATGATGCTCAGTGACTGGTTAAGCACCTCGTTGACAGTAGACATTTGTGTCGCTGGAGCATTGACGGTAGGCAGATAGCCTATATTGTCGGGGATGACCGTCATCTCTCCTCGAGTCAGGATGTTGAAGCCTGTCCAGCTGCTGACTGACTGTTCTTCTTGTTGTGACATGCGTGCTAGGACCCAAAGAAGGTTTTTCTCTCTGGCAAGCTTAGTATTGGCTGCAGTATCGGCATCTGACTTTTTGCTTTGTGGTGGCCCTACCCGTCGTCCAGCATTGTAAGTTGGTAACATTAGTGGGGGTCCATCAATGCTTCTCTTCTTTGTTTTGGGAACAGTGGGCATGGGTTGGACAGGAAGTGGGTTGACTGGCTTTGCTTGCACAGCAATCCCATTGACTCTGTGAGATGTTCCCTCACCACTGACAGTTTCTTCAAGACGGTCGATATTGTCCCAGGCTAAAGTTGTGAATATGCCAGGATGGATGTTAGCTGGAAGGGCAATGCCACTCCCTGATGATGAGAGTTTCTGCAGACACAAGGCAGTGTTGATCTCTTCCATCTGTGAATAGGACACACTGTGACCAAGTCGGTTGAGGATGTTTATCAACTCTACATTTCCTGTCAACGATTTGACACTGAATGGCAGAACAATGTGCTTGGAAGGCTTGGTATTTCCACATGTCACTGCATATACTATGTCATGGCCAAATGACTGCAGAAGGCACTGCACTCTCTGGGATGCATGATCAGGATCATTTGAGCCTGTGAGTAGAGAGTACAGGAAGATAATGAGCGACTCTGGAATGGTAGGACATTCTGCTTCTGGTTTGACTTCAGGCGGCCAGGTTTGAGGAACATCTTGACTTTTAATGTCTGCTCTCAATTTGATGGCTGCTTTGGCTATAACATCTTGTGCACTGACACTTTTCAGGGTCTGCAGCTCCCTTTTGAGAGACTGATTTTCTTTGGCAAGTTCCCTCATGGACAAGTTATCGGGATAGAGGAGGAAATTTCCTTTCTCATCAGGGAATATCTGCAAGGCTCCAGCAAACTCACTCTCCAGGTTTCGCCTTATGTGCTTCTTGGTTGATTCCTTGACTTGGGCAATGCCTTGGGAGTTCATTGAAGCTACCAGTCTAGAAGAGAGATCAGTCATTGTCATCACTTGAGGATTGCCAAAAAGCTCCATCCTGATGAAGAGGAACAGCTCATTGTATACCTTATTCACAGCAGCTTCATACTGGGCTGCAGCATCATCATCTTCATTTCTGGCAACCTCTCCTTTGGAAACCTCTTCTTTGGTGTAAAGTCTATAGCATGACCTGTGGTAGTGCCCTTCAGCTGCTACAAGGTCTCTACTCACAATGGCAAGGATTCTGCTGTCCCTTTTCTTTGTGGCTGCACTCCTGATCTTTGCATCAGCTCGCAGTTCTCGACACTGCACCAGTACTTCTCTCGTATTCTGTCTCTTGGAATATTTGCTGTTTTTCTGACAAAATATGCACTCTGCATCATAAGTCCTAGATGTACTTGGAGCATGTCGAGCTACACTCTTAGATTGTTTCTCTTCAGCAGAGACACAACTTTTCTTTTCTTTTGCAAAGGGCCATCAAGAATTTGCTTCATAGTGAAGATACTGCGACACTTTCTGTGGTAGTAGATTGCTGGAATCTGTCCCTCAGGAATGTCTTTTGCCAGTTTCAAAACTGGTGCATGATTTCGTATCTGAGCTGCCCTGAGCAGAGTTCTCCATGAGTCGACACTTTGTAGTGAAACCAGCTTATCTGTATCATCAGAACAGTGGATAATGCACTCCACCCGTGGGCGCTTTGGTATTGGGTAAAAACTTGCTTGTTCACCAGTGGCCATATTCAGTCAGTTTTCACCTGCCACATACAAACAAATGCATGTAACTTAGGTGTATGAACACTACTAAAACAAAGTTTACTTTGCTTCACCAGCGTCATATTACCATTATTTATCTTACATAGCCACAAATAGATACATTACCTAGTTGCTATGCAACAGCTGTATTTTGTCCACATGAGGCCGCTAAAATCAACACAAGATGAAAGTTCCTCGTAGCCACTTTAACTAATCATATTAACATATACATTAAAAGAACATGCTAACATTATGGGAAATTAGCTTACAATCTTCTCCAGAGTGAGACAAGAAGATAGATACCAGTTTCCTCTATATGTGTTTAGTAGAAAGCTATCTGGCTGCACATTAGCCTAGCTTAGCACAATGAATGGAAGTACACAGTACTGGTTATCCTTGGTTGTTGGCCAACTAAGAACTGTCCCAGAGTTTAAGCTAGGCTAATCAGTACCAGGGGTGTTGAAATGCTATATTTGTAAAAATCTGGGAAAATACACAATCGTGAGAGGCACAGAAACAGGTTTCCTGAAAGAAAAATGAAATAGCTGCTCATTTGGAAAGGTTATCATGTATTATTTTACTTCTGTTAGTGTACCAAATAAAATGGCACCAGTGAAGTTGTGTCACCTTGGGTGATATCGATATCTGGTCTGACCCATGGACTAACTGGCTTTGGTCTAGTTAGTTTCTTAGTAATAATGCCCTTCTAATTTAAGGTTCACAATCACCTCACACAATGAAATAGTATGGGTATATTATACATTTCCTGAATCTTTACAGTCCTGTGAGTATTCCAGTTTTTGTGTTTTGTGTCCCTGATATTCCTAGATGCCACAGGGCTAAAAGAAAGTATATAGTTTAGGCGAACATTGCAGAAAGATGTGTGTTATTGACGGGTTGAAGAGCTCAAGTGACCTCTATATTTGTGAGAAATATCCACAACAGGGCTTGAATGAAAGCTAAGAAGGTCCCCTTTAAAATGATACCAAAGACAATATTATAGAACATTGAAAAATGTCCTGACCATGAGGCTAAACCAGGATATGCACCAGCGTCTAAAATGCAATTTACTTTAGGGGGTGGTTAACTTCATGAGCTGATAACTGTGATACAGCTGCCACTCAGGAATGGTTATCATACCAAAATATCATCTACAGACATGGATCCTTTCAAAAATTATAAGTAAGTTTTGCCACCTTGAGTGTACCGAAATAGGAAATTTGGGGCTCTGGCCCATGGACTAATTCATGTGGATGTTACTTTGACATACACCACCTACCTAAACATCATTGCAGACCAGGTACACTCCTTCATGGCAACGGTATTCCCTGAAGGCACTGGCCTCAGGTGTTTTTAATGGTTTGGCTGATGGGTGTGTGTAAGACTGCTGATCACTAACAAGTTAAAGTTGGAAACCACAGAACCGAGACTATTAAATAGCTGCACAAGGTATGATAAGATATGATAATGCAGCCACAGTAAACAACTGCTCTATGTATCCTTCATGTCTACCTCCTACTGTTAATCTCAAATCCATACCTCTCTTTCATCCTTCCTCTTAATTTCTGTATTTTCTCCTGTTGTTTCTCTCTTTCTCTCTCACATTCCTCTCTTCCCAACCTTCTCACCCGTCCTCTTGTCTCTCTACCCTCATCTGCACACCCCTACCCCCATCCAACCACACCTGACCCCGATCATCCCTTGTTTACGTTGTCTTTTCTTTTTCCTGATATCCATTTTTCTCATGCTATCCTCTACCTCTCTTCTTTTCCTCACCAGGATCGCCTGATTTCTTTGGACAGCGCTGAAGACTTTGTCAGACTGGCCCAGCAGAAGTACCCCAAGACCAAAGGCTGAGACAGCGAGAGAGAGGGGGGGGGAGAGAGGGAGAAATCAGCAACATTTTGTATTGTTTAACTTCATATGGGTAAACTTTGTGATGGGGATTTCTCTTATATTTCTTTATCAAGTATTATTTTAGTATTTGTTTTAAAGTAACGTTTGACCTAAGAGTCTGGTGGCTCTGTGTTGTGACAGTGTTGTTTACCGCCTGGTTGAGTTTGTAAGAGAAGATTTTATTTTCCTTGTGACAACTCGTTGAAATAACTGAACATCTTTTCTTGGTTTCATTTCATCCTTCTCAGAGGTTGGTTAAAACAAAATGGTTAGAATAGTTAATTGTCTTGTATTTATCTTGTTTATGTTATGCAGAACTCAGATGAGATCACAAAACTGTTATGGAAAAAGAGTCATGTTACATTGAAAAAACATGGAGAAAAAAAATCACTGAGTTTTTATTGAGTGTCCTTTGCAGTGGACAGCAGGTTTCGGTATTCAGTTGAACTGGGAAGTTGTTAGGTTGCGGGAAATGAGCTGTGAATCTAATTCAAAAGTACAAATCCATTTGAATATCTCATGAAACAATATATTTGGCCAAATTGGCCTTTTCAAGACGAATATAAAAAGGGTTCCTGCCGCTGCCCCTAATGGCCGCTAGGTGGCAGACTAACACTTGACTTTGTCTCCTTCCAATTACGTCAATTATTCCCACCTGTGTCCTAGATCAGTGGTACACAGGTCAACCCTTGGTGGTATACCAGATGACCCTGGAAATGTTGCACATTATATTTTATATTTACATTGTGTTGTGCAATATTTGATCAAACAGATGTAGCTACTTTGATACTTGCTAATAGAGTGCTAATAGGTCAATCAAGTCTATGTACAGGAGTCTCTGATGGACCAAATCGATCTGTCATCAGCATGACTAGAAAGGCTCTGCTATTTTGCTTTCATACTTGTCCAAAAGGCAACAGCATAGATCCGTATTTCATACGACAAACTGGCAACCTGTAAAACACAAAGGGCTTGGTAATTAAATGAGACATGGATTTCAACATTATCTGGTGATTCAGATCAGGAAGTGTATTTGAAGGCTTTCATCCCAGATAGCATCTGGATGTGGGCCACTTCAGGCAATGATGCGGCACTGATGGCCGTCTTCTGGCCCTGACAAAATGGATTTGAGCCTGAAGTGGCCCACATGTATAACAGCAAATATGGCCCAACTATGCCAAATCAAATGTGGCCTTTTTTGGCAAAGATGTGGTGCTCTCTGCAACATGTAGTCTGGATGTGACCCTGAAGTGGCCCTTGTGGTAAATGGTGAATATGGCCCAAATATCACAAAACAAATATGGGCCACCTTTGGCAAATATGTGGCACATGCGGAATTGCTATGGCTTGGTTCTGGCCCAGATCTGGCAAACAGGAGCAGACCGCCCACGTGCCATCATTCCACACGGTATGTGGGCCGGATGAAAGTGTCGGGTGTGGGACGGGTCGGGGCCACAGCAATTTTGCTATCTGGGATTGCTCCTTTATTTTAAGGACATAAACAAATGTGTGGATTATAATCAACTGATGACAGTCGGTTAACATTTTGCATGCATCATGTGAGTGAATCAGACTTGTGAGATAGGTTTGCCAGTCATGACTATACAACAGGCACCTTTTTCTGTGAAACTTATAGTTTACTAAGTATACAACACCAACATCAATCCATGATGCATAATAGATGTATTTTTCTTACGAAGAAGGTACCATCACTTCTTATGCCCCTTTCACACTGGCCAAAAAACCCGCCAACATCCACCTTTAGTCAATGTAACATTGACCACCACAGGCAGATGTTAGCAGGTTTTTGGCCAGTGTGAAAGGGGCACTAATGAAAGGTCCACATGTTTTAATACAATTCGAAATGTTAGCAATAAAGCATAAGGAGGGGATTTTCAGCAGGATGCAGTCCATATGAAGATGTAAACTCTCGGCTTTAACCGATTATCATCATTTAAAACGGATAATAATTTTAACAGTTTGTGACAACGTGCAATTACGATTTCAAAGTCATTCTTTATGAGGAGTGATAAATTGGGCTAGACACTCGATCACACACATATGTGCCTGCATACAAGACATACACTCATACGTGGACATGTACAAGCATGCACACAAAAAACACAGACATGTACTCAAACACACGCACGCGCGCACACACACACACATGCAGACACACACACAGAGTTTATTCTGACCTAGATATTGTTCTCTCCTAGGCCTCCGAGTTTGGGAAACAGATGTGGAACTAAATGGGGGGAGACTTTGGGGGAGGGAAGCAATATGTGGGGCGGACGAATGCTTTGGCAAGGCTAACAGGCATTGTGCTGCTCACACCTTGTTCTCATTATACCATTCTGTGTGTGTGTGTGTGTGTGTGTGTGTGTGTGTGTGTGTGTGCGTGCATTTGACTGAAAGGAAAAGAGGAGAAAAGAAAAAATTTGGCATACATGTGTGTGTCTGTAAGCGCATCACTTCAGTTTCTACAGCATGCCAAACAATGTCAGCGTATGTGTAGGTCTGTGTGTGTGTGAGATTTTATGCTCTTTACGTCATCGCTGAATCTTGAAATTCTAAATTTTTCCTCTAAACTTTGACAGAGAGAGAGATTCTTATTGGTCTGCTTCCATTTATTGGACTGAAAGAGGGCAAGATGATGAAAGATGTGTAGAAATGGGTTATATGAAAAAAGGGGAGCGTAAACGATGAGTCCAATACATTTTAGGAGTGCTTTGTGGTCTTTTTCTGGGTTTTGAACCTCAAGACTCACCTCTCACTGTTCACCTCACCCACTAACCTCCTACGAACCAGTTTGTGTGTGTGTGTGTGGGGGGGGGGATACAATCCGCCAAAGGCCTGGACCAGGGCATGCTGTGCATGACAGGTAGATGCACAGACGGCCATTGTTACAAGTTCCACTGAAGGTCAAATGTTTTGTCAGAGGCTCCTACAAGGGGGCATTGTCCATTTAACAATATTGCATACACGCAAACACACACCAATGTATAAATTGTGGGAGATGTTTTTCTCACCACAATATTAGGGGCAGTCAGACCGCAGCTATGAATCTGACAGATTGTCTGTCTGTCTATCTCTCTGTCTGTTTGCCTGTCTGTCTGTTGGCCTGTGTGCGTTTGTCTGACTGTCCGTCTGTTTGCCTGCCTGCCTGTCTGTCTATCTGTCTGACTGCCTGCCTGGCTGTCTGTCTGTCTGCCAGTCTGACTGTCCATCTGTTTGCCTGCCTGCCTGTCCGTCTGTCTGTCTACCTGCGTGCCTGCCTGTGTGTCCGTCTGCCTGTGTGTGTCTGTCTGTCTTTCTGTTTATTGGTAGATTATTCTGCCCACTGTTAGTAAAGCCAAATAGTCAGTCTGTCACTCTAGCCACTACTCCTGCCTGTTTATCTCGACCCTGTCAGTTTTACTTGTACACTGGGAGTATTACATACAGAGTGGCGGGATTGTCACAGTCCTATCAGTTTCTCTGTATTGTCATTTTATTTGACCCTTATAACCTTTAGAGTTGCATGATCTTTGCAAGACATTTCAGTCTGATGAATCTTTTTGGACATGTTATGATACTGAACAGTATTTTCATATTAACTGAGTGTGTAACTTGATGGCTGTAAAAACTGAAGCGGGGGAAAAAATCCACTCGCTTCTTTGAGCCAGCGTGCCCTTGAGCAAGACAGAACCAGGACTGGCCCATGGTGTTTACCTGCAGCTGCTCTGACTCATAGCTGCATGTGAGGACACCATGGGAGTATCATCCATCAGCCAGTTGCTTCAGCAGGGATTAAACAAATACATGTCTCAGAGACAACGGACCATCAGGCATGTAGAACAAAAAGGCACTTCGTCACATAACGTAATTTGTGCCATTTATCCTGTTAATGTCTTAAACAAACATGTACTCATAGTCAATGGACATGGATAAATAGGGTGCAAAAATATGACATTACATTCACTGATAGTCTACAGCATTTACTGTCTCGCTGTGTTTCCCCTGTACAATATCCCCACACTCCTCCTGAGAGCTTCCCCTTCTTTTGGACTTTGTATTCTTCTCTTAGCTCTCACTACGCTTCTCTTCCGTGTTTTGCTGTTAAATGGTAGCTGGAGGTTCACTGCAACGTTGCGGTGTCATTAAGGACCTGGGCTACACAAGTCAGCCCTGATAAGGGTGTTTTTCTCTCTCTCTCCTTTAACTGACCTCTTGTGTGTCATTCTTATTTCCTCCTTTATTTGCAAACGCTGTTCCCGCATCTATTTTCTTCACCGTCCTTCTGTCACATCCCTACTCCTTTATTTATTTCTCTCATTCAGGCAGTCATCACTCACTCACTCTCTCTCCCATTCCTTCCCTTTCTCCTGGTGTGTGTGTGTGTGAGTGTGTGTGTGTGTGTGTGTGTGTGTCTGAGCGTGAGCTGTTTTTCATTAGCTGGTTCTGTCTTAGGCAGTTTATCGTGCTGACCCCAGACTCTGGGGTCATGACCTCTGTGTTTTTGTCCAGTTGCATCATCCTGGACCCTCTTAACATGAATTTTCTTATCGTGGGCACCTAAAACAGCCTGTGTAAGTCATTCTAATCCATCACCTCTGAAAGCTACACATTGCCCTTGTTTAAAAGCTCTTAATAAAAGGTTACGGTGAAAATGAGATCCAGGTGACTCACATTATATGCTTATTGCCGCGGGGACACCCACGGGATCATTATTAGCCAGGAGAGTAGTCACAGTATAAACATGATGGCAAGTACCACGTGCCATACAGCTTTGCTTTTCATCTAAATTGATAAGAATCAGACTCTGATGTGAAAACAGAGTCCAAATCTGTTGTTAAAACACATCTTGTTTCTTACTGGGTTTCTAATGGGAACACGGGAAGGAAAAACATGTCAGAGGCCTTTGTGTTCAGCATGATTTAGACGTGATGACTTAGAGCTTTTACATGTTAACGAGGTCAACTAGTCACCATGCCCTGACTTAAGTCAATTTGACATGAACATAATATAGCTATCAGGTCTCTGTTTTGCAGATCTGATTATAAATGTTAAGTGCAGTAAGTTCGTAGGTCACAACCTCGTAAAATTGGAGTGTTTCAACAGGTCGGGGGTTGGATGACCTAGTTCAGAGGGTTCAGCTGGTTCACTCTTCGTTTTACTGGACCAGGGAATATGCGTTTCTGGTCCCTGCATGCGTTTACGTGTCTTAATATGTGTGTGGGTGCACGCATGCATTCACTTTACAAGCAAATCCTTCATCCTTGTGCTGCTCTAATTGTTGTCATCCGTTTGGTGTTCAATGTAATCAGACTGTTGATCTGAAATGAGGTCAGGAGCGAGCTCTAAGGAAGATGAGCGAGATGCAGGGATGTAACACTGTGCAGCACTTTCTTCATTTACTTTTTGTATGTGGCCACTGTTGGCATTGATACGATGTTACGCTATTGATGTTGAACACAGAACATATGTGCTCATTATTACCTACATTCCCATAGTCCCTTCCTCACATGATATCCCCAAAAATGGACGGCACGGTAGCCCAGTGGTTAGCACTGTCATCTCACAGCAAGAAGGTCCTGGGTTCGAACCCCAGGGTTGTCCAATCTTGGGGGTTCATCCCGGGTCATTTCTGTGTGGAGTTTGCATGTTCTCCCCGTGTCTGTGGGAGTTTCCTCCGGGTGCTCTGGTTTCCCCCACCATCAAAAAGACATGCATGTTAGGGTTAATACTCCTGTCTGTGCCCTGACCAAGGCAATGGAAAGAAGAACTGGAGTTGGTCCCCGGGTGCTGCAGCTGCCCACTGCAGAGAAAGAATTTCCCCATGGGGATTAATAATGTAGTCCCAAAAAAAAAAGTATATATAAATATATATAGCGTTTTTGGGGGGGGAGGGGGGACCGTCAATGATGTTGATAAGAGTGCTCAACAAATGAGGAGCGGAATATCAATAGCAGCTGATTAGTGCTGATTATCACTGGCAGCTGATGAGCATGCGACACACGAAGCAAGCTTGTACTGCTATGTATTAAAAGCTTTTTTTTCTATATTTATATATATATATATATATATAAATATGTGTGTGTGCGTGTGTGTGTGTGTGTGTATATATATACACTACCGTTCAAAAGTTTGGGATCACCCAAACAATTTCGTGTTTTCCATGAAAAGTCACACTTATTCACCACCATATGTTGTGAAATGAATAGAAAATAGAGTCAAGACATTGACAAGGTTAGAAATAATGATTTGTATTTGAAATAAGATTTTTTTTACATCAAACTTTGCTTTCGTCAAAGAATCCTCCATTTGCAGCAATTACAGCATTGCAGACCTTTGGCATTCTAGCTGTTAATTTGTTGAGGTAATCTGGAGAAATTGCACCCCACGCTTCCAGAAGCAGCTCCCACAAGTTGGATTGGTTGGATGGGCACTTCTTTGAGCAGATTGAGTTTCTGGAGCATCACATTTGTGGGGTCAATTAAACGCTCAAAATGGCCAGAAAAAGAGAACTTTCATCTGAAACTTGACAGTCTATTCTTGTTCTTAGAAATGAAGGCTATTCCATGCGAGAAATTGCTAAGAAATTGAAGATTTCCTACACCGGTGTGTACTACTCCCTTCAGAGGACAGCACAAACAGGCTCTAACAGGTACTATTTAATGAAGATGCCAGTTGGGGACCTGTGAGGCGTCTGTTTCTCAAACTAGAGACTCTAATGTACTTATCTTCTTGCTCAGTTGTGCAACGCGGCCTCCCACTTCTTTTTCTACTCTGGTTAGAGCCTGTTTGTGCTGTCCTCTGAAGGGAGTAGTACACACCGGTGTAGGAAATCTTCAATTTCTTAGCAATTTCTCGCATGGAATAGCCTTCATTTCTAAGAACAAGAATAGACTGTCAAGTTTCAGATGAAAGTTCTCTTTTTCTGGCCATTTTGAGCGTTTAATTGACCCCACAAATGTGATGCTCCAGAAACTCAATCTGCTCAAAGAAGTGCCCATCCAACCAATCCAACTTGTGGGAGCTGCTTCTGGAAGCGTGGGGTGCAATTTCTCCAGATTACCTCAACAAATTAACAGCTAGAATGCCAAAGGTCTGCAATGCTGTAATTGCTGCAAATGGAGGATTCTTTGACGAAAGCAAAGTTTGATGTAAAAAAAATCTTATTTCAAATACAAATCATTATTTCTAACCTTGTCAATGTCTTGACTCTATTTTCTATTCATTTCACAACATATGGTGGTGAATAAGTGTGACTTTTCATGGAAAACACGAAATTGTTTGGGTGATCCCAAACTTTTGAACGGTAGTGTATATATACACACACACACACACACACACGCACACACACATATTTATATATATATATATATATATATATAAATATATATTTATAAATATATATATATATATAAATATATATTTATATATATATAAATATAGAAAAAAAAGCTTTTAATACATAGCAGTACAAGCTTGCTTCGTGTGTCGCATGCTCATCAGCTGCCAGTGATAATCAGCACTAATCAGCTGCTATTGATATTCCGCTCCTCATTTGTTGAGCACTCTTATCAACATCATTGACGGTCCCCCCTCCCCCCCCAAAAACGCTATATATATTTATATATACTTTTTTTTTTTGGGACTACATTATTAATCCCCATGGGGAAATTCTTTCTCTGCAGTGGGCAGCTGCAGCACCCGGGGACCAACTCCAGTTCTTCTTTCCATTGCCTTGGTCAGGGCACAGACAGGAGTATTAACCCTAACATGCATGTCTTTTTGATGGTGGGGGAAACCAGAGCACCCGGAGGAAACTCACACAGACACGGGGAGAACATGCAAACTCCACACAGAAATGACCCGGGATGAACCCCCAAGATTGGACAACCCTGGGGTTCGAACCCAGGACCTTCTTGCTGTGAGACGACAGTGCTAACCACTGGGCTACCGTGCCGTCCATTTTTGGGGATATCATGTGAGGAAGGGACTATGGGAATGTAGGTAATAATGAGCACATATGTTCTGTGTTCAACATCAATAGCGTAACATCGTATCAATGCCAACAGTGGCCACATACAAAAAGTAAATGAAGAAAGTGCTGCACAGTGTTACATCCCTGCATCTCGCTCATCTTCTTGACTCTATTTTCTATTCATTTCACAACATATGGTGGTGAATAAGTGTGACTTTTCATGGAAAACACAAAATTGTTTGGGTGATCCCAAACTTTTGAACGGTAGTGTATATATATAGCATTTTTTTTCCAGAAGCCATCAATGGTGTTGTTGTTGAAAGTGCTCAACAAATGAGGAGCGGAATATTAAGATAGATGTAGGAAAAAACACTTTTATACGTTACAGTACAAGCTTGTTTCGTGCATCACGCACTCATCACATATCAGCATGGTGGTGCAGTGGTTAGCGTGGTCACCTCACAGCAAGAAGGTCCTGGGTTCGAGCCCTGGGGTAGTCCAACCTTGGGGGTCATCCCAGGTCATCCTCTGTGTGGAGTTTACATGTTCTCCCCGTGTCTGCGTGGGTTTCCTCCGGGTGCTCCGGTTTCCTCCCGCAGTCCAAAGACATGTAGGTCAGGTGAATCGGCCATACTAGATTGTCCCTAGGTGTGAATGTGTGTCAGCCCTGTGATGGCCTGGCGACCTGTCCAGGGTGTCTCCCTGCCTGCTGCCCAATGACTAATGGGATAGGCTCCAGCATCTCTGCGACCCTGAGAGCAGGATAAGCGGTTTGGACAATGGATGGATGGATATACACTATATGTAAAAAAGTATTGGGACACCTGGCCATTACACCTACAGGAGCTTTTATGACATCCCATTCTAAATCCATAGGCATTGGAGTTGGTCCTCCCTTTGCAGCTATAACAGCTTCCAATCTTCTGGGAAGGCTTTCCACAAGATTTTGGAGTGTGTCTGTAGGAATTTTTGCCCATTCATCCAGAAGAGCATTTGTGAGGTCAGGCACTGATGTTGGATGAGAAGACCTGGCTTGCAATCTCTGTTCTAGTAAATCCCAAAGGTGTTCGATGGGGTTGAGGTCAAGGCTCTGTGTGGGCCAGTCAAGTTCTTCCACACCAAACTCACCCAACCATGTCCTAATGGACCTTGCTTTGTGCACTGGGGCACAGTCATGTTGGAACAGAAAAGGGCGAGTTGCTGTTGTTCCTAAACGCTTCCACTTTTCAATAATACCACTTACAGTTGACCGTGGAATATCTAGCAAGGAAGAAAGTTCATGAGCTGACTTATTGCAAAGGTGGCATCCTATGACAGTACCACGCTTGAATTCACTGAGCTCTTCAGAACGACCAATTCTTTCACAAATGTTTGCAAATTCAGACTGCATGGCTAGCTGCTTGATTTTATACACCTGTGGCAATGGGTCTGAATGAAACACCTGAATTCAATGATTAAGAGGTGTGTCCCAATACTTTTGTACAAATAGTATTAAAAAGATTGTGTTATTGTTTCATGTGTTTTTTTAATATGTGTATCCCACCAAGTCAAGTCCTGCACATACAGTGCAAAGTCCTTGTACTGTATGTGCAACCTTAATTTGTGTTTTACTGATAATTTCATATTCTTTTTGCCTTACCACATGAGGTAAATGTGATGGTGTTCAGGCACTTCAGGAAAGGTCAGTTTGGAAACAGTATTCACTGTTTTAATATTTATTGGACAACTTCACAGGGAAGCCGGACAGATTTAATCCACTGCAGGTGAATAAGTCTATTAAATTCAACACATGGGGCGCCTGGGTAGCAGTCTATTCCGTTGCCTACCAACACGGGGATCCTTGGTTCGAATCCCCGTGTAACCTCCGGCTTGGTCGGGCGTCCCTACAGACGGCTGGGGAGCAAGATGTAGGTATGTCTCCTGGTCGCTGCACTAGCGCCTCCGCTGGTCGGTCGGGGCGCCTGTTCAGGGAGGAGGGGGAACTGAGGGGAATAGCGTGATCCTCCCACATGCTACATCCCCCTGGTGAAACTCCTCACTGTCAGGTGAAAAGAAGCAGCTGGCGACTCCACATGTATCGGAGGACACGTGGTAGTCTGCAGCCCTCCCCGGATTGGCAAAGGGGGTGGAGCAGCTTGGAAGAGTGGGGTAATTGGCCAAGTACAATTGGGGAAAGCAGAAAATAAATAAATTAAAAAATGTAAAAAAATAATCAACACATGCATTTCAATCACTGAACATGATCTCGGCATTCTCCTGGGCTCTCTGTCTGCAGAAATAAGAAGAGGTCTATTATGAACATCTAATTCTTCTTATCCAGATTCAACCTGCCTCCAAATTAACACCTAGACCCTAACCTGTCACAGCAGATACGTTTTCTTCCACATTTCCAATATGTAAATCTTTGAGTTGATTTGATAATTTGCTTGAATAAGATCCCCACTTTTAACCCTCTCAAATCCTTGACTCCTCAACTCAGTGAGGATAATTTATTGCACATAAATCAGTATATTATGGTCACACCCACTAACATGAATGTCTAAGCATACAGATCTTGACACACACAAAACAGAGGTACTGGTACACACATGCGCTGTAATTTGAGGCAATTTGTTTGATTTCTTTGGCGGTGGAGAAGGTCCTGACACAACAGCACCGGTGACTGTTTCATTTCAAATGGATCTCTGTTATCTAGTCATCCGAATCACTGATGAAGCCAGATTCAAACTGAACAACTTCCAAACCCCTCATGCTCCTGTAAGTATGTAGGCTGTGCAACTAAATGCACAAGCTCATACATGTATGCACGTGCAAATGAATAGCATTCATAATGTTATTGACATATACGCATACTTGCACTTACATGTGCACACATACACACACACGCACAGGCACACAGGCCAGATGTTTTGGGCAGGGCAGGCAGTGTATCTGTGGTCATCGTTCATGGCAGATCAGTAATTACACAAGTCAGCTGATGCTCTCTAAATATCTTGATTTATTCTCTTCAGATCAGAGTGTTAAAGGAAGTCGAGAGAGATGGCCTTGACCTCAGTGTAACTTGGATGGGCTGGTCTTTTTTCTTTCTTTTTTTTACACATTTTTAAAGTCAGAGCTGAAGAGCTGCAAATTCATTACATGCTAGAGCTCCCCTGGAGGAGAAGGAATGAATAGGAAGGGCGCTTTTCCAAGACTATTACTCCTGTTTCTTTTTTTTCTTGTTCTTTTTTATGAGTTGACATTATAAGTTAAACTCTGTTACAGCACCTCTGCTGTAGCGCACGTTATACAGACCTTGTCCAATGAGAATAAACAACTCATTTGTGCTGTAAAAAGATAAATCCTCTTTGTCTGGGGATGAATGGGGGATCCCGCTGGATTTAAAGCCCATGAACTGCCATCCACACAGCTTTGACGGGCCGGAGTTTGAATACTGAAATTCATTGGTGACATGGGAGTGAGAGGATATGTCCAGATGTGTGCATGTGTGTTTATTCTCTGAGGTGGTTTTAGGTCTTTCAGCCCCTACACAGCTGTGAAGGCAAGCCCTGCCCTCCAACCAGCCAAAGCAGACACTCCCAGATGTCTGACGGTTTGCCTACATACTGTATATGTGTGTATGAGTGTGTGTGTGTATGGATACTGTCTGTGTATATATGAGTGTACGAGTGTAGATATACATGTGTCTGTGTTTGTTTGTGTGCTCTTGTACTTCTATCTTTGATGGGACCAATTTTAGTTTGTAGCCATCACAGCGAGGATATTTTTACCAAATAAGGACATTTTGACAGGTCCACACTTCTTTATGGCTCTATTTTGGGGTTAGGACTTGGTTTTAGGGTTAAGGTAGAATTAGGATTAGGTTAAGGTTAGGGTAAAGTGTTAGGGAATGAATGTAATCAGTGTGTGTGTGTGTGTGTGTGTGTGAGAGAGAGAGAAAGGAACACAAACAGAGAAATAAAACCAAAAACCAAAAAAAAAAAAAAACTAAACAAGGCAGCGATAAAAAGTGTGGACAGCAGGAGGGGATAAGACAGCAGAGAGGTCGGTGAAGACAGAAATAGGACAATTTGAGGTAATGCTTTAAAAATGAAGGAAGAATTGACACGAAGCACAAACAGATGTAAGAGAACAAGGAAAGAGAAATACAGTTGAAAAATCGCAGTAAAAAAAAACACAAAAAAAACCAGGAAAAGACCAAAAAGAGAATACAAAAACAGAAAAATAGACAAATAGCAGAGGCAGGGGGAGAGAGAAGTAATGAGTGTGAGAGAGAAAAATAAGACAGAAAAGATATCAGGGGTTGTGAGGAAAGAGAATTTGTAGTTTCTCTCTCTCTCTCTCTCTCTCTCTCTCTCTCTCTCTCTCTCTCTCGCTCTCTCTCTCTCTCTCTCTCTCACACACACACACACACACACACACTCTCTCTCTCTCTCATACACACACACACACAGTGTCTGTCTGTCTCTCTTTCTGTTTCTCTCTCTCTCTCTCTCTCTCTCTCTCTCTCTCTCTCTCTCTCTCTCTCTCTCTCTCTCTCTCTCTCTCTCTCTCTCTCTCTCTCTCTCTCTCTCAGAAGAGTGAGTGACTCACTCCTATCAACACCTGGCCAGCGTATTTCTTTTAACCGTCACCTGATGTTCTCTCGACGGCGGCCTCACCTTTATCTGCACAAACCACATGACAGACTTGTATTCAGGCCCGCCTGAATGCCAGGTTTATTCATCATTCCCTCGGGGTCCATCAGAAGCAAAGGCATCATCGCTGTGATTGATAAAGATCAAATTAGGAACATTGTAGTGTGCCACGACTTAAATGCACCATGACACATGATACAGCACAGATAATGTGCAGCAACCAAGATAACAAAGGGATCCAGCTGGACCTCAACACTTCCACCGTGATAAAGCAAAAACCCTGTGACACATTCAGACATGGCCGACATGTAACCCATCCTCAATATGTTGGTCTTCAAGGTGAAAATACCTCCAGTCAAACCCAAACAAATATCTAATGGACCTGATAGCACCAATTCAAAACAGCGACAATGATAAAACATCTCATTGGACAGGGGAGACATTTTTTTTTTAAATCAACATTCTAGAAAGTACAAATGGATTTTTATTTTTCTGACAAAACGACGCTCATTATTCCATAAATTAAATTGAGAAGTTGTTGCTCGACTGAATTTAAAACATAGTTTTCTGTAATAACAGCTACCTGGCTTTGTGCATGACATCATGTCATGATAGTATAGAAGGAAGAGAGGTTCTGCTTTTGATGCCATTGAAACTGAAACACACACACACACACACACACACACACACACACATAGTTATTAGCAGTTTAAAACATGAACATATGGCTCTTTAAAGCTTTGAGATACTTCTAATCCTATATTTAAGATATCACTACCAGACAGTGTGTGTGTGTGTGTGTGTGTGTGTGTGTGTGTGTGTGTGTGTGTGTGTGTGTGTGTGTGTGTGTGTGTGTGTGTGTGTGTGTGTGAGTAAGGCCACATGTGGATACATGTGCAGCTGTGTTGAGGTTAGATGTAGGGAGAGGACATGGACAGAGAGAGAGAGATGTTCTGTCTCCGAAATAAAACCCACTCTGGAATTCTAATCGGATTCTATTTCAGATTGCATGATTCTATGGACCCCTGGATGAGCCAAACCAACATTTTATTACCTCATTCTCTTTTTGATTCGTTCTCTCTCTCTCTCTCTCTCTCTCTCTCTCTCTCTCTCTCTCTCTCTCTCTCTCTCTCTCTCTCTCTCTCTCTCTCTCTCTCTCTCTCTCTCTCTCTCTCTCTCTCTCTCTCTCTCTCTCTCTCTCTCTCTCTCTCTCTCTCTCACACACAGACTTGATTTTTTTCAACTTAGGTTAAGTGTAAGATTCTGTAACTTCATGTTTATTTTCATAATTCAATCAACCACAAACAAAGTGACAGAAGAACATAAACACACACACACACATGCACACATACAGACACAAAGAGCTCTCTGCTCATATGTATTGGTATGACATGGTTTTTCCAATTAAGCACTTTATTTTAACAGTAAAATTATAATACTACGTTTTATTTGCTGAGCGCTTTTCAACGTGCTAAGAGACGCTTTACATAAGTTAAAATAAACATAAAAGCAACACACCAAAAACATAAGCAATTCTGAAAGAGGGGAGTTTTGATTAATGATTTTAACGTGGACAGATCGGTACAGTCTCTGATGTGTTTGGGAAGGAGGTTCCAGAGGGAGGGGGCAGCTATGGAGAAGACGGTTGATAGAGCAGTCACCCAAGACTCTAAGACCAGAGATACTGACCTGAAAACAGCCTGAGTTGACGACATGAAAGTCTATGATTCAATAGCCTTCATTGAGAACTCAATGAGGCAGTGGAAAACAACACTAGAGGCCAATTTAAAGACAGTCACACAGGTAACCATCAAATGTGGTATAAAACAAGGTGATGCACTATCCCCACTATTATTCTGCATGGGCCTGAACCCACTCAGTCAGGCCATCACAAAAAGTGGATATGGATACAGGTTCAGAAGTGTAGTTACCATCAGCCACCTCCTATACATGGATGACATCAAGCTGTATGAATGAGTGAGACATTGACTCACAGATCCACCTCATCAGGATCTACAGCGGGAGTCCTCAACCCATCAATCGTGGTCAACAAGTCAATCTTGGAAGCATTCCAAGTCGATCGTGAGAAGTTTTCAAAATCAGCGGAAAAAACCCATAAATGTCAAAACGTTTCTATTTATTCATTATTATTTATTTTAATTTCAAATGTGTCCTGTGTGAGCCCTGTGTGTAGTGATGGTGTTCGAGGGGCAGAGAAGGGGTATATCTGGCCAATCAAATACAGTTTCTAGGTTAACAGCAGACACATTATGTCCATGACTCCCGCATTAACTAGCTCAGGCACTTTTTGTTACACTCACAAGCTATCAAGTTAACAATACATGATGGCAGAGGCAAAACGGAAAAAGCAAAAAACATAAATTTCACATAGAATGGGTACACGATTTTCTGTTCACTACAGTAAAGGACAAAACGATTTGCCTGATTTGTCACCAGGCTGTAGCAGTCGCAAAAATGGGTAATGTAGAGCGGCGCCACAAACACCATCCACCCCAAGTTCAAAGACACCTACCCACTAAAGAGCACGCTTCATTCAAAGAAAGCTGACGAGCTCAAGTCTATATTGTTATGGACTAGTCGGGTCTAGGGGTTAAGGGTTGAGCATCCAATATTAGTACTAACCTGGAGTGTGCAGAAAAGATGAAAAACGAGGGAAGAAACAGAAAGAAGGACTGATTTTCAAGACTAAAGAAATAGCTGGGAGGTAGGCTAGCTTACCGAGGTAGCAGGCTAGCAGTTAGCAGGTCTCAGCTCCCATAAGCAGCAGACTTAGTTCAGTTTAGGTTGATGGTGTTGAACTGGAAAGGTGTGGACTTGTAGTGTCCTGGACAGCATGTTCCAAATGACGTATCCTCAGGCATATGTATGCAAACTGCCGGCTTTAATTAACTCCAGGGGATGCACCGGCACCTCACAGTGATGTCTTTTTATAAACACTGCTTAACCACACCTCCAATCATTTCTCAATGAAAACCAGTCCAAGTATGCAAGAAAAGGAAGGGGAAAGGGCAACTATAACCTCCATCACTTCTAACATTCCTCCCCCCTTACAACAAACAACCAAACAAAAAAAAAGTGCTGGTTTCAATGTATTTGTTTTTTTTTTCCTTTTTGTTTTACCCTTTTTATATCAATAATTTTCTCATTTCTTAAAACAACAACAAGACTATGTACAATTATAATTTAATCCATGTTTTGCTTCTTTCTTTTTTTTTGACTCAACTGATTCACGTTCATTACTATCAACAATGCACTCCCAACCTTTTCAAAATACCCAAACCACACGTTCATCACCTTGACATGGCGTCCGCAATAACATTTTCTCTGCCTAGCAAATGCACTATCCTCAGGCTATATGGCTGTAAAATTAAACTCCAGTGGAACACTCTCTGACTGGATGTTTTGAACTTTGACAGGAATGTAAGTGGGTTGTGATCAGTGAGGACTACCTGATCAGCTCTGGCACTAGAGACACACCTCAAAGTGTTGGACTGCTAGGACAAGAGCCAGGGCCTCCTTCTCAATGGTGGAATATTGCTTCTGATGGTGATTCAGTTTCTTAGAGAAATATGCAACAGGCCTGTCTATTCCTGATATAGTATCAGTCTGTAGCACCATCGCCCCCACTCCAACATCACAAGCATCCACTGCAAGCTTGAATGGGACAGAGAAATCCAAAGCAACCAGCACCGGTTCACAACTAGAATGGCTTTAACCATTTCCAGAGCTGTCTGACAGTCCGCTGACCAGCTAAACTTAACTCTCTTCTTCAACAGGTTTGTAAGTGGTGTTGTCACAGCTGCAAAGTTGGGAACAAACCACCTATAAAAGCCACACATGACCAAAAGGTGCATTAGCTGGCATTTTGTTTTCAGAACAGGCAGGTCTAAAATGGCATGCACCTTGGCATTCAGTTCCCGGTCTCACTGAACCTTGACCTACCTGGTGCCCCAAATATGTGACTTGCCCCTTTCTAATCTCATATTTGGGCAAGTTGATTACCAATCCCGCTTGTTTAAGACATTCAAACAGCTGTCTCATGTGTTCCATGTGATCAGACCATGAGTTGCTACAGCAAACCACATCATCTAGATATGTGACAGTGTTCTGCAATCTGAAAGGTTGTTGGCGCATTTTTCATGCCAAACAGGAGAACCTGACAATGATACAAACTCTCCTGCGTCACAAATGCAGAAATATATTTTGCCCTTTCTGTCAACAGGACTTGCCAGTAGCCCTTTAACAAGTCAAAATTTGACACATACACACATTGCCGATCTTATCAATACAGGCTATGCATCTGTTTTAGTTACATTATTTATCTTTTGGTAATCAATGCAAGGACGCACAGTTAAATCAGGCTTGGGAACAGGGACTAAGGAAGAACTCCATTCACTTGAGCCTTGTTTGAACACACCAATTTATTCCATGTAGTGCATCTCTGGTTTCACCTGAGCCCATTTTTGTGGATTAATCCGGTATGGATGTTGTTTAATGGGGGTTGCCTCACCAGTGTCTACATCATGGGTTATAAAATTTGTTAAGCCAGGGGCACCTCTAAACAGAGGACTATACTGATCCACCAGATGTAATACGTCCTCTTTCTACTCTGTGGTGAGATGACTCAGTGACTCTCTGAGATTGGCCAGGGCACTGGAATTCTTAAGCCTAGCTGTAACTGGTTCAACTGATCCAACCCCACCATCCTCACTCTCCTCTTCCACAGTAATCTGAGATGTGATACACACAGGGGATGGAATGTCACAAGTATAATAAAGTTTCGAGAGATTGATGTGACATAGTCGTGATTTCTGTCTCCGGTTGGGTGTCTCAACAACATAATTGTAATCACCCACCTTCTTGATAACCTTATACGGACCATAGAATTCCCCCCCAGCTTACCTCCACCCATGGGCAACAACACCAGAACCTGGTTTCCTGCTTTGAAGGTACGCTTCACTGCTTTTTTATCATAGTGAGCCTTCATCGTTCCCTCAGCTGCTTCCAAGTTACTCCTGGCCTATTCACAAACTGCATGCAGCCGGTCCTTGAAGGATGCTACATACTCCAAAACCCCACAAGGAGCACCTTTCTGCAAAGCTGACTGCAACACCTGTTCTTTCACTATCTTCAGTGGTCCCCTCACTTGATGTCCATAAACCAGCTCAAAAGGGCTAAAACCTGTAGCCTCATTCACCGAGTCTCTGACAGCAAACAATAAAAATGGCATAGCTACATCCCATTCATTTGAGTAACCAACACAATAGGTCTTAATCATAGACTTTTTTTTTTTTTTATAAATTTATTTCTGATTTTCCCCTTTTTTCTCCCAATTTAGTGGCCAATTGATCCCTATTTTTAATTCAAACACCCACCCTCGTATTGCATGCGTTCGCCAACTGCATCTCTCCGGCCGGCAGTCTCGAAGGAAAGCGCCTCCCCACTTTCGTGACAAGGCGAATCCAAGCCGAACCACTGTTTTTCCGACACACACAGAGACGCATTCACATGACGAACACAATCCGACTCCGCCCCCCTCCCGAAGACAGCGTTGCCAATGATTGCTGCTTCATCGAGTCCGGCCATAGTCGGATCTGACGAGACCGGGGCGCGAACCCCAGTCCCCAGTGGGCAACTGCATCGACACCAAGCCGACGCTTAGACCGCTACGCCACCGCGGACTTAATCATAGACTTTAAAGTCTGATGGTACCTCTCGATTGCACCTTGGTACTGAGGAGGATAGGCAGATGACATAATTTAACTCCCAGATCGTGCATCACTTCCTGGAATACACCAGAAGTGAAGTTGGACCCACGATCATGTTGGACTTCTAGTGGTAAACCTACCCAAGAAAAGAAATGGAGCAGAGCCTCCACTATGACCTTGGTCTTAATTGAGTTCAATGGCACCACCTCCAGAAATCTGGTGGCAGCATCCATAATAGTCAGGAGATACTCTTTACCTTTCTTAGTTTTTGGCAAAGGGCCAACACAATCAATATATATTCTTGAGAAAGGTTTCTCCATGACAGGTAGAGGGCAGAGAGGATCAACTGGAATTGTCTGGTTGTTGTAATGACCTACTTTTCACTCTCACAGATTATAACACCGTTTCTGAATTAGCCGTGGAACTTCGGCATGTTTATTTCGCTCCACGCATAACGTGCACATAATCCGACTGACTCTCATCTACCTTCCCGCTCCCGTGGCTGCTCTGTTTACTATCCCATAACTCCCTGTGTCCTTAAAGGTGTATTCCCCTAATACTGAACATCACATCCCTCCAACATTCCCAAGAAAGTAAACATTACATTCCTGCTATAGGATAGGGGTTGAAGTTTAAACATTACATCCGTACTATAGGATAGGGGTTGAAGTTTCTTTGTATCAAATCCCACTAGAGGTATCACAACATAAACTTTTTTTTTAATTAACGGCATACAAAAACCAAACTAATGCTCCACTACAACACAGTCCAAGGTGTTATGTTATGGCACAAAATCATTAAGGTACTCTGGCCGCTTCATGGCAACCCTTCTTGGGTAGCGAGGGGCGCCTGAGGTCACTGGGCCTGATGTTGGGTTGGGTTCATCATTGTAAACAAAGTAATTTGGGTCAGTCTCACTCCGCGTGCTGTTGTCCTCTCCCAGTGTACCAGTTGGACCAAGTGTGGGGGACACTCGCTTGAAGTGTGACGCATTTCTTGTCACCACCTGCTGCCCCCGTTGAGCAGTGATCATTGTTCCTTTTGCTGCAGTGACTTGAAACGGCTCCGGATGGAAAAAGGACTGGAATTTGTTCTCTGGTCGCAGTCTTTTCACCAGCACATGGTCACCCACTTTCAGAGCAGGGGATGGGTGACAGAAGTGTTTGTCGTGATGCCCTTTCATCTTCTCTTTTGCTTGTGTGTCTCTGGCTCTCATAAGCTTGTCTGGAGCTGTGTTTTGGACATTGGGTAGTGTTGTGCGTACCTGCCTGCTAAAGATGGCTGTGGCAGGTGGTTTCCCAGTGGTGCTGTGTGGGGTTGTTCTGTATGCTCTCAGGAAGCGATTCAGTGCTTGTTGAGTGTTTTTGCATTCAAGTGTGGCAATCTGGATCGTTTTTTTCAACGTTTTAATAAAGCGCTTAACCTCCCCATTTGCTTGGGGCATATAAGGGTTATCTTTCTGTGGTGGAAGCCTAGGTATGAAGCAAACCTAGAGAAGTCCTCAGAATTGAAAGGAGGACCATTGTCACTCTTGAAAACTTCTGGGATGCCAAATAATGAGAACATGCTGTCTAGCTTTGGTATAACAGCTTTTGCAGATGTGGTGGACACCTTCTCCACCACCGGGAACCTTGAATAATCATCCATCACTACAAGTAAGTACTCTCCATTTGGCAATGAGCAGAAATCCACACTCATCTCAGTCCAGGGTGCAGCTGGAAGGGGAGTCATCTGGAGTGGTACGTGAGATTGTGTTGTGTTTGTCACTGCTTGGCAAGCAAGACAGGTTTTGACGCAGTCTTCTGTCTTTTGGTCTATACCAGGGAACCATACTTTTTCCCTCAAAAGTTTCTTTGTCTTTACCAACCCCTGGTGGCCTTCGTGAGCAATGTCAATCACTCGGTTATGCAGGGATGAGGGTATTACCAGCTTGTTACCTCTGAGAAGGAGATCAGATGTGGACACCATGAGCTCTGACCTCTGTGCATGAAAACATCGGAGGAGTGATTTTTGGGCTGGAGACATGTCTGCTGTTTGTTCCAGAAGAGTGTGCCACTGTCCTGTTCTGGCCGCAGCTATGACCCGCTGGAGGCATGGGTCAGACTGTGTGGCAGTGTGGATCTCCTGCAGTGTCATAGCGCGGGGAACATCATGGTCAATGATGAAACGCACGTGTGCTTCAGCCAGCTCGGTGGCATGTGTGCTATTCGACTCGTGTGTGGGGACTGGGTGTCTGGAGAAGTAGTCTGCTGGGTTGCCAACACCTGCCTTGTAGGTCACAGAGAAGTTGAAGTTCTGTAGCTTTAGTAGCCAGCGTTCAATTCTGGGAGGGGGAGAGGAAGATGGCTTGTTAAACATGGGCACCAGCAGCTTGTGGTCAGTAACCACTGTGAATGGGCATCCGAGCAGATATAGCTGGAAATGAAGGCAGCCCCAGATTATAGCTAAAGCCTCCCTCTCAGTCTGTGAGTATCGCTGTTCTACAGGCGACAGTGTTTTGCTGGCATAGGCAAGTGTGTGCAGTGTACCATCAGTCAGTTTGGGTAAGAACAGCCCCTAGATCTACAGGGCTTGCGTCCACAATAACTTCTGTGTGTTTCGATTGGTCAAAATAGGCCATGACTGTGTCGCTGTTCAGTGCATTTTTGAGTTTGTCAAAAGCTGTCTGGTGGGTTGGGGACCAGTCCCACAGCTGGTCTTTCTTTGTGAGCTCTCTGAGAGGCTGTGTCAGGGTGGCTAGACCTGCAATGAAACGACCACAGTATGTGACAAGGCCAAGGAAACTTCTGACCTCTCCTGGGTTCCATGGGGCTGGGGTCTCCTTGATTGCAGCCACCTTCTTGGGGTCCACTGAGATGCCTTGATCTGAGAATACATATCCGAAAAACTCCACCTTGGTCTTGTTGAAGTCACATTTGTCAGCATTGAGTGTGAGGTTACATTCACTGAGACGCATAAGGACCGCCTCTAGGCTCTTGTCATGCTCTTCTTGGCTAGTGCCATACACCAGCATGTCATCACTGACGTTCAGAACACCCGGGATGTCAGACAGTGTCTCTCTAATGGTGTTTTGGAAAATCTCTGCCGCTGAAGATATCCCAAAATGAGTCGTTTGTAGCGCCTCAGGCCCACATGTGTTGTGAAGGTTGTTATGTAGCAGGAGTCAGGATGGAGTTCAATCTGGTGGTAGCCAGCTGTCAGATCAAGTGTGGAAAACACTTTTGCCCCATTGAGGTCTGCTAGAATGTCGTCCACTGTGGGAGTGAGGTGCCTCTGTGATGGCTTCGTTTGGGCGTCTCATGTCAACACACAGTCTGATTTTTCCTGGTTGTTTGGGCTTTGGAGCTACTACCACCGGAGAGACCCATGGCGTGGGGCCTTCAACACGTTTGATGATGTCTAGCGCCTCTAGTTTCTCCAGCTCCTGTTCCACTAGCTGTCTAATGTGGAAGGGGATGTGCCTGTGTTGTTGAGCCACTGGTTGCACTGTAGTGTCAATGTGGATTTTCACTTGGTGATCCTTGAGCTTTCCACTGCCTTGAAAAACGGTGGGGAATTTTTTTTGGAGCATGAGCGGCACACGTACATTGTTGACCAGGTGGACTAGGTCGAGGGCAACTGCTGTCTGGCAGCTTACTACAGGAATCGCTGGCTTGTCGACCACGAAGAATGTTTCTCTGACAACTCTGTCTCGGAAGCTGAGTTGTGAGCAGAATTGCCCGTGCATTGGCAGAGGCGTGCGGGAGCCATAAGCAAAAATCTGGACTGATGTGTTCTGCAGTACTGGGAGGGCTGGGAGTGATTGAAATGTGCAATACTCCATTACACTGACTGAGGCTCCTGTATCTACCAGCACTTCGAGAGGCGACCCATTTATCTGAATGGTCTGTTTTGGCGCTGTGATAGCTGGGTCTTTCAGTGTAAAAAGATATCTGGGGGAGTGGTCTGTGCTGTCTTCATTGGGACGCGGTGAGTGGGCATTTGATTTTGAGGTGTCATCTGACTGTTGACATTGTACATAGTTCATACTTTGTCTTGGGCACGACCGGCACATTTTTGAGAAATGATTTTGTTTGCCACAATTGCGACATGCAAGCCCACGTGCTGGGCAGTCACCTTGATGAGGGAATGAGCCACCGCAGTTGAAGCACTCACGTCCGTGCGTGCCTGGGGCCATATGTGCAGGCTGCTGGGCAGAATGAGCAGGTTGCCAAGTCCGCTGATTCCTGCGCTCTCGGTGGCACAGAGCCAAAATACCATCCGAAACTGTGTCTGATCGTTTCTCCATTTCACGTCCTTGTTGTTCAGACGCTTCTTCCAGCCTGGCTAGTTCCAGGAGTTTTGTCAGATTCACCGTGGGATCAGTGAGAGCTTTTCTCCTAAGTTTGTGCGATACGCAGGTTTGCACAATGTGGCGTCTTATTTCTGTGTCAACATCAGAGAACTCACAGGATACTGCAAGTGTGCATAAGCGGACATAGTATTCCCCAACGGTTTCATTTCCAGACTGTGTAGATTGCCTAAACTTGTACACCTCAAAATTCACATTCTTCTTTGGTGAAAAATAAGTCTCAAGTGCCTTAACAGCTTTATCAAAGTCTTTAGCATCTCCCTTATCAGGCAGTGTCACAAAAATGTCATATACCTGTTCGCCCGCATAATGAAGCAGCATGGCACATTTCCTAGTATTGTCTTTGATGTCCATGGCCAACAAGAAATTTTCGAAACGAGCCTTCCATTTCTCCCATCTAGGTCCCAACGTCCCCGGGGCACCTCCATGGATATCAAACACCGGGAATGCGTCACTCAACGCGAAAAACTTTGCCATGATGATATGGCGGATGACTTGGATGAACTTGTTGATTCGTGCTAGCTAGCTCAGCTAATGCAGTTAGCTGAACGTTACTACCCTTTTGTTACTACTGATTAGAGTACATAATTCAATTCCGCAGTGCAGGTTCCATCAAGTCCTCGTCGCCATTTTAATGACCTACTTTTCACTCTCACAGATGATAACACCGTTTCTGAATTAGCCGTGGAACTTCAGCATGTTTATTTTGCTCCATGCTTAACGTGCACATAATCCGACTGACTCTCGTCTACCTTCTCACTCCCGTGGCTGCTCTGTTTACTATCCCATAACTCCCTGTGTCCTTAAAGGTGTATTCCCCTAATACTGAACATCACATCACATCACAGTTGGGCTTGCCCACAACCTGACGGGCATGACAGCTACGACAGTACGAAACCACATCTTTATGTATTTTGGGCCAGTAGAAATGTCTACTGAGTTTCTCTTGAGTTTTACGATGCCTAAATGACCTGCTAAGGATACTTCATGGGCTAAACGCAGAACTTCCTTCCTGAAACTCCCAGGCAACACAGTTTGAGTCATAACAGTCCATGGCTCATTTGCGGGAGGATCACAAGGCCGACATTTCCTCAACAAGACTTCATCTTGGAGAAAGAAATGTTCAGCCACAGCCTTCATGTCCTCAGCATTATCAGCCATCTGTCTTAATGGAGCTCCAGAAGGATCTTTTCCTTGCTCTGATATAAAGGCCTCCCGAGAAAACTGGGAGCAGGGGACACCTCAGCTAGCCTAGCAAAAAAGGTATCAGCCAAGCCACCAGACAGTTCATCCTGCTCGCGGAAATTTCCTTTTTTAGCAGCCAGAGCCTAAGCACATGTCACCACACATGCCATAAACACCTCAGGATCTTCCTTCTCCAAAGTAATGGTCTCAGGGACCTAACAAGGTCTCACAACAGGTGTCACACAAACCTGAGTACCAGCCAAATCATTGCCCAACACGAAGGCAACTCCTTCAATCGACAAATAAGGGACAATACCCACCACTACAGGTCCACTTACAATGTTAGATGCCAGAAACACTTTGTGCAGAGGGGCACTAACAAACCACCTCCTACTTCACTGGGGTAGAAGCTTTGAAATAGGTGGTGGGTGGTAGGTCTATGACACCCTGAACCATTAAGGACTGTGTGGCACCCGTGTCCCTCAAAATTGATCTTGCGACCATTTTGCCATCGGGTACACCAGAAACTGCCTCTTTTTGACACAAAACCTTCAAACCCCTTCACTATTGGGCAGGAAGGCAGGTTCAAACTGTCCACTTCACAGGGACCGATCTGAGTCTTGGCACTAATCAATCCCACAATTTTCCCATCTCAATGTTTCCTCTTGAGACGGGGACAATTGGACTTTATATGGCCAGGTTTTCTGCAATAATGGCAGATGACATCCTTTTGGAAAAAATAAGGCTTCTCATATCTTTTCACTGGCCCTGGAGACTGAACAGAGGTGGGAGTAGATTTTGTCATGACAGCCTCACCAGGCCTGTCAGTTGCAGCCTGTCTATCCTGTCTGCCAAACTTTCCTTTCCATGGCACTTCTCTCTCTCTGTTTTTTTTTTTTTTAATTTTCTCCCCAATTGTACCTGGCCAATTGCCCTGCTCTTTTTGAGCCGTCCCGGTTGCTGCTCCACCCCGTCTCTGCCGATCCGAGGGGCGCCCCGACCGACCAGAGGAGGCACTAGTGCAGCGACCATGACAAATACCCACATCCGGTTTTCCACCCGCAGACATGGCCAATTGCGTCTGTAGGGATGCCCGACCAAGCCTGAGGTAACTCAGGAATTCGGCCTGGCGATCCTGTGTTGGTAGGCAATGGAATAGACCGCTACGCTACCCGGACGCTCACTTCTCTTTGAGTTAACTCATAAGAATCTGCTACCATAGCAACTTTTCTTAATGCCTGTGTCATTTAGCTGTATCGCCATATGCTGGGGTAAACTGGTTTTAAACTGCTCTACCAGCATAAGTTGCCGCAACTATTGAAAGGTGTGAGTGTTAGTGCTTGCTAACCACCTGTCAAACACAACCTCCTGTTGCCTAGCCAAATCAAGTGGTTTCACTTGATTTTCGCTGCAGAGACCTAAATTCTGTCAGTAGGCTTCTAGCACCACCTCATAGGTTACCAAAACCACCTTCCTCACAGTATCATAGACTCTGCTGTCAGAAGCATCTAACTCTGCATAAGCTCTCTGGGCTCTGCCCTCAAACACACACTGGATAAGCAATGTCCACCTATCTTCAGGTCATTCTAGCTCTTTGGCAATTTTATCAAACGTGTCAAAGAAAGAGCCCACATCATCCCAGTTAAACTTCGGCATGAGTCGCAAATAGCTGGAAACATTAAAACAAGCTTTGTGCTTTCGTTGTAAGTCACTGTTGTTCACTTTAAGCTTCTCTTGTTCTAATGTCAGCTTTGCTAACTCAAGCTGAAACAGCCCCCCCCCCTACTCTTTCATTTTATGGGATCTTTTAGGTCTAACACCGAAATCAGGGTCTCCACAACCTCTGGCTTTTTAGTCTCTGGAGTGAAGTCTACCTCACAATATTGAGCTACTGCAAGCAAATCTTTTTTAAGCTTATGCAACTCCTTGCACCCAAAATCACTCCCACAAAATGCTTCTACGTTGATCGTTGCCATGGTTATTGTTATCAAATTCTCAAAAAAATAAAAATAAAAAATAGGCTAACCAAAAGACAAGACTCTCACAAAGTTATCTAAGGTAACTATTACCAAATAGCCTTACTGACAAAACATATAACGTACAAGATCTAGCTCATAGGTGGGTGATTCTCTGACAGGTGCCTTTTGGCTCTCACCATTTAAAAAAAAAAAAAAAAAAAACCTCAAATAATTGTATCAACAATCACTACATTTGATAGTAGACTAGTTAAACCTTTGAAAAATACATTTTCCCCATCTCAGGCAAGCAATGCTAATCATTATTAGACATTTCTTTCTCACTAATAGTCATTTTGAGTTCAACCCCGTCACAGACAACTTGGACCCTGTGTGAATATGATTTTAAAAGAAACTCAAGTAAATTCTTGCAGAACCTTAATAATGAGATGTCCCTTGTTTAAGATCACTTATTCGAAGTATAATTTTATTTTTAAACATGACTGCTAAAGCCGGTAACTAGAACTTTATCTAAGATCTGCCTTCGTATTTTATCAAAAATTTGCATTAACTTTAGAATTTGATTAGATTTTCATATTATTTCTTATTATCCAGTAAATTGTATACACAGTTCAACAACCATCCATCCATCCATTATCTGAACCACTTATCCTGCTCTCAGGGTCATGGGGATGCTGGAGTCTATTCTAGCCATCATTGGGTGGCAGGCAGAGACACCCTGGACAGGCTACCAGGCCATCACAGGGCCCACACACACACACACACACACACACACACACACACACACACACACACACACACACACACACACACACACACACACAAACACTCACATACCTAAGGACAATTTAGTACGGCCAATTCACCTGACTTACATGTCTTTGGACTGTGGGAGGAAACCAGAGCCCTTAGAGGAAACCCACGCAGACACGGGGAGAACATACCAACTCCACACAGAGGATGACCTGGGATGACCCACCAAGGTTGGACTACCCCGGGGCTCGATTCCAGGACCTTCTTGCTGTGAGGCGACCGCTAACCACTGCGCCACCGTGTCGCCCAGTTCAACAACTATTAACCTCATATTTGTTATCATCAAAATATTAATAAAAACTTATCAAATAACAGGGTTAAACTCAATGTGACAGGGTTGAAAATTATAGCAGTGTTGAAGGGACGATCAATATTTCAATATGGCATGGATTTATTTACCTGTGAAATTAATAATAGTAAATAAAATTCAAATGGAATTGTATTAAATTTGACAGAGGACAACAGTCAGATTTTTCAACTGTCATGAAAAAACATGAAACAAACAAAACATTTTATTAAGTATTTAACATTAAATCAAAAACATCAAGCATAAATTCATCAAAGAAATCAATGAAATGATCTGTCGATATGGTCAACAATAATAAAAAAAATATACAGCATAGGTAGTGTGAAAAAAAACTACCTTGCTGGAATCTCATTTTGATTAAAACTAGCATTCAGTATCACTCTAAAAACTGAACTGAACTCTTAAAAGTGTGACTGTAAAATGTTAATTCATACATCCTATCAACAAGCAAAAATACATTACAGACATCAATGAAATTGATCTGTCCATATGGTCAACAGCAAAAAAAAAAAATCCCTTGTGAAATGTACAGCCCAGGCTAGTGTGAAAAGAATGACCTTGATGGAATCTAATTTTTTATTATAGCTGGTATTCAGTCCACTCTAAAATGTGAACTGAACTCTAAACACATGACTGTAAAATGTTGATTTATACATCCTTTACTTGGAAAGTCTGGCCCACACTTCTTTCTGAATTTCCATGTGTCATGATGTCAAAGGCTTTGGGGGTGGGATGAGCTGAAGCACATCATCAACTAGATACCATAGCATATCCTCACGACTTGGCCAAAAGAACCTGTTGAGTCTGACACAGTGCATGCATTTAACTTGAACATGGGTTTCATTCACAGCAAGGATTATTCCTGCATACAAATCTTTGTCATATGTGAGCACATACCACTGCCCTATCACCTCTGGGTCTTCCCAATGGATTTGTGTTTGCTTCTGTGACACAGCAACTGGCACCTTCTGGATGAAGCTGAAATGCGGTGTGTTCCAACACTCACAGGTTAAATGCTTCTGGGTTGAGCACATACAGCTGACATCCCGAGACATTATCTCTCCTGGAGCAAGAGTTACCACTTGATGGATTCTCATGGTTGATGGGACTGCTGGTAGGTTTAATGGCATCCTCTCAAGTGCCTGCTCAACAGTTTCACCATCAACAGAGAACAACTTGATTGATGTGTTGGTCTCCAAAAGGGCATTGAAGAGCTCTTGGATGTCCCGGCCATGGCTTATTAGCATGTTGGCAGTCCTCTTCAAGGCTGCTCCAACACCATCTGGTGCTCCCTTACCATGGCTGGCCTCAAAAAAATTCCAAGTTCCTCCCTTGATGCCTCTTTTCTCCAGCTCAGTGCTGAAAAGGAAAACAAAACTGCCCTTGTGCTTGTATTGGCAAGGATCAGCGATTTTGGTTTTTACTGATTTTCACCGAAAAATACCCAGATTTTTTAAAAGAAGCAGATCGGTTTAAACTGATTTTTACCCGGATTTTATGTTTCCACAGAGCCAAAAGTTGTTCCTGTTCATGTGAGGTTATGTAACAGTGTCCTCTTGTGGCGAAATTCAGCATGCCGGATGGCTTTGAAAAATAAAAACTGAAAATGCTGAGCCTTGTGTATTGGGTACAAGGACCATCACTAAAAAAGTGTATCACCAAAACCTCTGGGTATGTTGCCTGCACATAATCCAATACAGGGTTCAGATGCTCCGCTATAACAGCTGGGCTTTTGTGCTTTGATGGGGATATTGTGTTGAAGCAGGTTGGTTCTTAGTAATAATAAATCAATCTTATATAGCACTTTTCTGGTACTCAAAGTCGCTTTACAATAAATGGAGGGAAACAAGACGACAGATGAACATAACACAGACATACAGGGGTGGATGGGAAGGGGGGCAATGAGAGGGAGAAGCGGCAGCCACAGACGACACCAGCAGTACTCTCCGACTTGGACAGATAGAAAGGGAAAGAAAAACAAACATCATAAATCACAGATGCAGGTCAAGCGCTCAGTTCCCAGCCTGCCCCAGACCAGGGGTGTATGAGCGGACGGGGGGGGGGGGGGCACGAGAAGGCAATGGAGAAAAGGTGTGTCTTGAGATGGGATTGGAAGAGTGGGAGGGATTCTGAGTCTCTAATGATTTGGGGAAGTGAGTTCCAGAGCCTGGGAGCTGCTCTGGAGAAGGCTCGGTCACCACAGCCGCGGAGGTTGGACCTGGGGGTTGAGAGAAGGGAGGCTGAGGTAGATCTGTGGGACCGAGAGGGTTGGTAGGGGGAGAGGAGATCAGGGAGGTATGGGGGAGCCAGTTTGTGAAGGGCTTTATAAGTAAGAACCAGGAGTTTGTAATTGATCCGGTGGGAGATGGGTAGCCAGTGGAGGTCTTTTAGGACTGGGGTGATGTGGTGCCAGGATTTGGTGAAAGTTAAAAGCCGGGCGGATGCGTTCTGGACCAATTAGAGTCTCTTGATAGAGCTAGCACTGATGCCATAGAGGAGTGAGTTGCAGTAATCGAGGCAGGAGGAGATGAAGGCATGGATCACTATCTCAGCAGCAGGGCGTGTGAGAGAGGATCTTATTTTTGCAATGTTGCGAAGGTGGTAGGAGGAGGATTTGACCATTTGGCGGATATGTGGCTCAAGGGAGAGAGTGGGATCAAGGATCACACCAAGGTTGCGTGTCTGGGGGGAAGGGGAGACAGTAGGGCCATCGATGGTGAGTGCAAGGTTGTTGATTTGGCTGAGAGTGGACTTGGAGCCAATGAAGAGGAGTTCAGTTTTGTCACTGTTGAGTTTGAGAAGGTTTTGCTGCATCCAGACTTTAACTGCAGACAGACAGGGGTCGATGTGAGAGAGGGGTGGATTGTGAGGGGATTTGGTGCTGAGGTATATCTGGGTGTCATTAGCATAACAGTGGAAGTCCAAGTTGAAATGGCAGAGAATCTGACCAAGAGGGAGGATGTAGATGATGAAAAGGAGTGGGCCGAGTACAGAACCTTGGGGAACACCTTGTGTGACTGTGGATGGAACAGAGGAGTGGTTGTGAAGTGAGATGAAGTGTGACCTGTTGGAGAGGTAGGACTGAAGCCAGCTGAGTACAATGTCTTCAATACCTACATCTTTCAATCTGGTGAGTAGGATGTTGTGGCTCAAAGTATCGAAGGCTGAACTCAGGTCGAGGAGGATGAGGATGTTAAGGGCTCCAGTATCAGCAGAAGTGAGGAGGTCATTAAGTACTTTAAGGAGTGCAATTTCAGTGCTGTGGAGTGGGCGAAAACCAGACTGAAGGGGTTCGAGTAGGTTGTTGGGAGTGTAGGTAGGTTTGGAGTTGTGTGGTGACAATGCGTTCCAGGGTTTTAGAGAGGAAGGGGAGATTGGAAATTGGCCGGTAGTGGTTGAGGCAGGATGGATCAAGACCAGGTTTCTTGAGAATTGGGGTGACAGCTGAAGTTTTGTAGGCAGAGGGGACAATTCCATGGGACAGTGAGGAATTGAAAAGGTTGGTGAGGTAGGGGCATAGAGCAGGGAGGCATTTCTTCAGTAGGGGGTAGGGAGGGGATCAAGGGAGCAGGGTGTGGATTTTGATGAGCTGATGAGTTCAGAGATAGTGGTAGGGACAACTGGAACAAACCGGGAGAGGCGGCGATCAGGGGGAGGGGTAGGGAGGTCAAGAGGAATGGGGAGAAGAGGGGCCGGAGTAGGTGCAGCTGTGTCAGATGCAGGAGACAGTGATTTGTTGATAGCGGCAATTTTGTCTGCAAAAAATTGGAGAAATGAGTTGCATTTTTCAGCAGTAGAGTTGGAGAGGGCATCAGCATGGGGATTGAGGAGGTTGTTTACAGTGGAGAAGAGGGTGCGGGGGTTTGCGGTTGGAATCATTAATGATGGTGGAAAAATAGGCAGACTTGGCGACGGTGAGGGCATCTTTGTAGGCAGAGAGGTGGAGGTTGTGGGCTTCTTGATGTACAATGAGAGATGTTTTCTTGGCGAGTCGTTCCAGTTGGTGGGCAGCCTGTTTCATTGTGCGGAGCTCAGGTGTGAACCAGGGTGCAGAGGTGTTGAAGGAGACTGTTTTTGTTTTGAGAGGGGCCAGTGTGTTGAGGGAGGCAGACAGAGTGGTGTTGAGGTGATTGGTGAGATCATCAGGTAAGGTAGAGGCTGGTTCCAGGGGGAGAGCAGAGGAGGGCAGACCGGAGAGTTGGAGGGGGTCAATAGATTTAGTATTGCGGAATGTTATTTCTCTGAGGAGGTATGGCCGAGGAGCTGGGGATGGAATAGTGAACTGGATGAGAGTATGGTCTGACAGAGGAAATGAGGATGGATGGATGTTGTGTACCGGTAGATTGACAGAGCAGACCAGGTCAAGGATATGGCCTTTGACATGGGTGGGGAAAGTGACGAGCTGGGTGAGGTTGAAATTGTCCAATAGAGGGTTTTGGCTACCACCTACATAAAAAATCCTGTATGTACTGCCGCCTGCTGATGAGATGACCCAAAATGCACTGCTTGAATTTTAGAACTGTACTTGCAGGTAAAGTTCTCCGAAAAATCGATGTGAAGTAAGTATTCGTCAGTACCCAAGCTCTCCCTCAGCTCAAGGTGGTAAGCAAATCATTGCCTAATACTGAAGAGATGCTTCTTGAACTTGGTCAGGTGTGTGTGGAACTGCTGAGCAAGTTTTTTTCTTTTTCCCTGCTTCAGTGTCTGTTTTCCACCTCTCACGCTCACTCGTGAGATATTTTCCCTTCTCTCTGGGTCTGCATCCCTTCTTGCCTTGTACTCGCTTTGCCTCTCTGCTGCTGTTTTTGCCATTGTGATGTCTGAAAATAGTGGAACATAAGAGCACATTAACAATTATTTCACATCAAAGTCTACAATTGAGTCATCTACTAAGAAGTGACAAATCAAACATTCAAACCTGTCACAATGATTCAACATGATTCAACCCTGTTACAATAAAAAATGTGACAGGGTTGAATGTGACGAGGTTGAAGTTTTTTGGCTAATAATAGCCATAACTCCATATTTAGCTAAAACATTAGCACCACATGGCATTTAGGACATCAAAAAAATTGTAATATTTTGCAACACTACTGTTAATTTTTTTCATAAAAAATTGTGTACTATCATGAATTCATAGAACAGAGCTGAACTGTTGAGCCGGACAATCTCAATTTGACCATAAAAACAATGAAATATTGGTAAGAAAAGACACTGACACTTGCCTTTCTTTGCAGCATCTTGTCCAAAAGACTTGTGTGATGTCATTTCCTGAAAGTGATGTCACAGGGACTGAGCCACTATTTTTATAGGGGGTAAATGGTATAGCGTGATGGGGTTGAAAACAAACTGGGGGCCGTGTATAAATATCACAATTTCATAGGTAATTCATATTTTTTTTCAGAAAGTTTATATTTATAGTTAAAATAGACACAAATGATTATATTAGCAGCAAGATTTTCGTTTTAATTGCATTTTTTATTTGTTTTTAATTCAGTGAAAATGTAATGATGGTCAGTGAGGACATGCAAACATGTTTGTCATCTACTATTCAACAGCCCATTATTTAAGAATAAAATAACACATATTTGATTTTGTTTTGCATTATAATACAGAGACACCCAGTTCTATTAATCGATGGCTTAAAATGTCTTGCAGTTTACTTTAATTGAAACTCTCTGAAGTAAATCTGGGGGACTTAAAGGGCTCCCGATTCAAAGAATTATCCAGGTCACTATATTCCTAGAAATTGATATGAACAGGCCGCACACAAAGTGCTCACGACAATGCTAACGTTACTCGCAGACCACAAACCGCTACGCTGCAGTACACACCAGCAAAACACCTGCCACCATTAGCCAAGTAGCAATCAGCTAACCAGCCAAACAAACCTGTTATCAACCTGTAGACCTATACCCACGTTTTTAACCTCAACATACACGATAAATGCCTTTGCTTACTTCCCTTCTAGCTAGCTTAGGTTTACATATATACACAACCATCTGTTTTAAGTGAGAAGTTAGCACCATGCAGCTCTTCTGCATGTAGCTGTATGTCCGTGGCCTACTTCTAAACCTAGCAACATACGGCTCTTCCCGAGCTGAATCCAACTCAACCGTGCCTCTTCTCTCAAAAATAATGCTTGGATGTAACTCACTAACTGACGTCTAATCGCAAACCGGTTATATCGAACATTAATATACATTAATCTTCAAATAAATCACAGACAAGTGCCCAAATTATGTTACGGACTAGTTGGGTCTAGGGGTTAAGGGTTAAGCATGCAATACTAGTACTAATCTGGAGTGTGTAGAAAAGATGAAAAACGAGGGAAGAAACAGAAAGAAGGACTGATTTCCAAGACTAGAGAAATAGCCGGAGGTGGGCTAGTTTACCAAGGTAGAAGGCTAGCAGCTAGCAGGTCCCTCTGACAAGGCCTTGGCCATATGGGTCTCAGCTCCCATAAGCGGCGGACTCCATCTTGGTAGGTTAGTTCAGTTTAGGTTGATGGTGTTAAGCTGGAAAGGTGTTAACTTGTAGTGTCCTGAACAGCGTGTTCGAAATGGCGTATCTGTAATGTCCACAATTACATGGGATGACTGTGCGAGCGAATAACTGGGGCTTTATTTTATCACTCTCGTTCTGTCATTCATACATGCTGGGTGTCCCACATACATGCTCGTTCTCCTTCCTACTTCCGTACTCGCCCTATAACCCATCGCTCGCTTCTCTTAAAGAGGTATTCTCTATTAAAGTCTG